>NC_079172.1:46722599-46767599 GCF_947568905.1 Ostrea edulis
ATGAAAACATATGACAATGAATTTCGCTCTTTCTGAGTTATGTCGCTCCGGTTCTCATACGGTTTGATTGATGGATTATTTAGAGGAGGGCAGGGACAACGGTAATTAAGGTATTATCGGAGGAAGTCTATTTCATCACGAAACCATTAGTCGAAATTAGAAATTACAAGATGATAAAAAAGTAGTTTGTCGTATTTGATATTGAATCAGAAACACATATCCGACAGAACGCTTGATATTTTGGTTTTTATTTTCCGAATCCAATGCAATGATGACAAATAATTGTAACGGAGATTTTATTAATCTATCACCTCACGAAGATTATGGCCTTTGATACACTACGATCAATTAGGATTGCTTTTCATTTTTTAGGCTTTACTTGAGAAGGGGGCGATTGGTACATTACACACTTTTAATACTTTGGACAATGGCCGTTCTTATTTTTTCAATAGGCATTAATAGGCGGATCATTTACACCAGCCTCATTGGAATCGCAACTATTGATGACAAAAGCGGCATATCATTTTTGGATTTTTCTTTGTATCACATTTGTACTAGCATCATCCTGTTCCGGTCTTTCGCTCGATTAGTTAAAATCTATATCGTTAAAATAGCACCATAGTATACTTCAACAATCGAAAAGAGTGTATGATATTGATTACAAAATCTTTCCTTCGGTGTTAATATGTCTATATCTTTATCAATTGCATGATACAATCTAAATGTCTGTATCACATTAGTTCAAGGTCAAGTCAAGAAACACGTGGGCTGTATATTAACACACATCCTGTCTCAAATATCAAGAATCTTCTACGAAGACCGTCAAAAATTACCCATCAAGTGTGTGAAGTTAATCTATATCATTAAGCTGACCAATATGGAAGTCCGAATATTGGCTTGACATCAGCCTCTGGCGAGATTATCGTTATTTTTTTTAGTCAGCAAAGGCATTATTGACCGCAGATCTGTCAGCTTCTTCGCATTCAATGACTGCCCAAACTCCATTGTGGTGTCTTTACACGTCCGAGGTGACCTTTGTCACATAAAACTAGAGACCAAACATGAATAATATTAAATATTTCATTCCTACTTTATTGCATGTTTTAAGTTTAAAGAAATAAATTATCCCTAGCCATAAAATTGTGCGCGTCGATGATATTTGCCAATACCTAGTGACTTCTCGTTGATTGCTTCATATTGAGGTAAAAGAAAAGGTCTGGCCACATGGAAGGGAATTTAGGAATTCCTCGTGTAATCTGCAGATATTAAACTTTTAAGAATGCGGTACCTTAATTATTAGATATATTACCGAAAAGTTACAACTGAACCAAAGCAAAATCAGTGATTAAAAATTCAAAACGATCCCCATGAAATATGTATCTGGTTCCGTAGTAAGAAGTCAATAATTAATCAATCACACCAATGACTCATTATTATTTTTTATCAAATTAGATATGTATATCTCTTAAAATAGGAAATACCTTCCAGTCGTTAGAAATTGACATGAGTTGATGAAAAGGTGAACATAACAAACAGTGATTAATCTCATTACTCTTGTAAGGAATACAAATTAAGATCTGGGCAAACACAGACCCCTAGATATACCAGAAGTGAGATGATTGATTGATTGAATATTGTTTAACGTCCCTCTCGAGAATATTTCACTTACTGCCGGTGTTATAGAGCCAGACTTCCCCCCATAGTGAGACTCCCCCCCCCCCCCCCCCCTCCCGGAAGTCTGGCTCTATAGTGAGCCTTTCCCCTGCGGAAGTCTGACTCTAGAGTGAGCCTTCCCCCCGGAAGTCTGGCTCTAGAGTGAGCTCCCCCCCCCGGAAGTCTGGCTCTAGAGTGAGCCTTCCCCCGGTAGTCTCGCTCTATAGTGAGCCTTTCCCCCAGCAGAATTGCTCTAGAATAAACCTTAACCCCAGGGGGAAGACTCATTCTAGAGCCATAACACCCTCTTAAAGTCTCGCTCTAGAGGGACACTCCCGCTTTCATCCCCTCCTGCGCAAACTATGAAATCAATTTTAGTTTATCGGACAGGGAATTATCTAACTACCTAACCTCTCTACCTACCTACATATCTACCTACCTACCTACCTACCTGAAGTTGTACAAGTTTAAAAGCATAACCGATATTTGTACGCAGATGAGAAGAAACACAAATTCGAAATTTCCTCATTTCATTTTTCAAACTTCTAAAACTGACCAAGGCATAGGCATTGTGTGGCTCAAAGTTCAAGGTCTATGTGTCAAACAAATGACTTATCGATTTCAATGTGTTTTATTCACCGTTTTCTTCTCTTGAGTTTAAAGAACGACTTAAGGAGGTATGCTACACCAGAGAAATTTGATATGGATGAAAAGTGGAGGATATGTTTAACAGTATTTTGAAATTGTAAACTTTCAAATTTACTTTATTTAGTCAAAAAATGCAGTTTTAGTAGAAAGCAATCTGACAAAAATTTAAAACCCATGCTGGACTCGAACACACGATCTACAGTTCAGCAGTCGACGTGCTTTTTCTCTCTTGTATTGCAGTCGACGTGCTAACCTACTGAGCTACTCAGCTAGGTGAGAATTCTTTAATGATTAGACAAATATTGCTGATATTTATATTTTCATCCATGTTTTAAAAGGAAGTCAACCATTATGACGATGTAGAGTACTTTCTTAAGCAAAATCATTTAATGCCCTGCTGAAAAAGGTCTTGGTATCTAAACAATCTCCATAAAGTGATAGTAGTTTACCAGGAATAAATGAAGGGGGAAGTCCTGCTATGGGGGGAAGTCTAGCTCTGACTCTACAACTAGTGATAAAGTAGGTCTTCCCACGGGGAAGTCTGGCTCTAGAGTGAGACTTCCCCGGGGGTTCCCAGGGGGAAGGCTCACTCTAGAGCCAGGCTTCCCGGGGGAAGGCTCACTCTACAACACCGGTGAAGGGCTGCAAAATTTCGGCCTATGCTCGGCGCTTATGGCCTTTGAGCAGGGAGGGATCTTTATCATGGCACACTTGCTGTGACACGGGACCTCGGTTTTTGCGGTCTCATCCGAAGGACCGCCCCCATTTAGTCGCCTTTTACGACAAGCAAAGGATACTGAGGACCTATTCTAACCCGGATGCCCACGGGAGCAGAAGTGGGATGAATTGCTTAGGAGAAGTAAGCATCCTCTGTCTACCGAGCACACCCGCCGTGTGCCCTATGTTTTGATCAGGTAAACAGAGTAATCCGTAGACAAAATCTGTGTATAAAAACGGCCTAACAATTGATATGAAACATGTCAAATAGTATTTGGCCCAATGACAGGGTGTATTAGCAAACTAGATCGTAATAACGACCATTGAATTTTCGAATTACTGACTTTCAACGAGACAGTCAGTGTTGAAACCCCTGTAACATCAACTTGTTTGTCAATAACCTGCATCAATTTAAAAACTGATCATACAGAGAACAAGCTCTTGCGTATCAATTCAGATGAAAGAGATAAACACCACATGCAGGCGATAATGGAATATTGCTACATAAATATGGGAAGTTGACGATGGAGATGCTGAAATCATCCCGTTTGTCATAAAGTTGAATTGTTTAGTTTGCCGTTAGCATCAATGTTCAATAAAATATCTAAGTACGAAGCAAATGAGGAGGACTCTGTGGTATCTTTTATTTCGAGTCCACTGGAATATATCGAATTGACCTTATTTTGAAAAAACTTTATTCTTTACCATATGCATACTTTTTGAATGGTTAGTGAAAGGCATTACAAATCCGACAATGGATATACATATACTCCCAAGGCACGTAGAATCAGGGGGAGGGGTGGCCACATAACCCTCCCCTGCGTGTAGGATTTCGAAAGGGTTTGAAGATCAGCCATTAGAAAACGTAAAGTTGTTGGTTTTTGTATTTTATTATATTTTTAAAATTTACATATGAAAACATCTCCCCCCCCCCTTTAAAAGCGATATATAAGAACAATGATTAACAAAAATCAATAATCTGGAAGTCGCCCTCTTTTTCAAAGTTGTACATTAAATCAGTATGAAAAATATTTCCTAAAATATTCACTCCATTTTTCATATTGTATACAGCTTTTTTTTTTATACTCTGATTGAATTTGTATTATGCTGATGAGCCGTAAGGCTTAAAGCCCATAAACAATACAATTTTCTTCGACAGTCTTTCATTTAAAATCACGCTAAAATAACAATGGAATTTGCGACTTATTTCACCCTAATTAATGCGTTTATAAACTAATTCGATCAGTTTTAATTGAAAGAATGTGTCTACACCTCTCTGTATTTGTACGGAGGTCTACCTTGTGTGATCGTTCTCTCTCTCTCTCTCTCTCTCTCTCTCTCTCTCTCTCTCTCTCTCTCTGTGTGTGTGTGTGTGTGTGTGTTTCTATCTGCATTTTACTCTCTGTTTCTATCTGCATTTTACTATGTATTTCTACCACTTATTTCTTAAGCGGAGGGGGATTATCTGAATTAGCCAAATAGTTGCCAAATGCGATCTCATACTAAATGTCAAAACTACGATGAATTCGGAGACAAAATAATGGTTCCAACATTCCGTATTGGATGCCTTTTGCTTGCCTTTTATTGTTAAATGTCATGGTCACACATATTACTTATATATGAGTATTCTTTTATACAAAGGTTTACGGGACAAGTATAATGCGGGCATGTCCAGCGTTGTTGCTTTTGATTAAGGGTTACATAGAGGACACTTTTACGTAAATTTCCTGTATAAGTACTAGATGTCACAGCAAAAAAATCTAGTGCATTGGAATCGTTAGAATAATGAGAAGTTAAGCAAAACATGACATGGTTTTCTGTTTGATCGAGAACAGAAAATATTCTCAACGAAGGCTAGAGGAACGACAGAGAAAACACCATGCATCTCGGAATTTTCCAATGCAGTTCTATTCTTCAAGAGTACCGGCATTCCCCCTGTTAGATAGAAAAACAATTACTATTACTCTTCCCTTTTGATCAAAAGTGCAGTCATTTGGATTCTGACTGTAGCTAATATGCATAGATAGTTCTAACCCCACGTTAGCACTGTTCGATATCCCGCATCTGTATTACATACCGTGTAGTTGTCGATTAATTGTCCTAAAGAGCATTTTATAATCCCTACAGACTAATCCAATTCGGACTACGTATAGATCAAATTGTGCAATTAAGGTAATTACTCTGTAGTCTTGTGTTTAATCGATCGCTATAATGATAGCTTTCTGTATCACAATACACTTTCATTTATTACATATATAACGTGAACTGGTGAAAGAAAATAAGCATGAAGGAACAAAACTATCAGCATTTTTCTTGGATATATATTCATGAATTCTCAAATTGTTTTCTTCGAAATTTGATTTAAAGATATACATGTACTTGATTTTCGTGTAAAATCCAAGTGTGTATAGCATTGCTTGTTCTATCAGATCATTACAGATTTAACGTTGCAGTTATTTTTTCCTATATCTTCTTCATAAATTACATGAAATTTCTTCGTTTCCTTTTATTTTACTTTTTGCTTTACAAAATAGAACTTTTGAGAAATATATTCAATTTTTTTTTTATAACTAGTAGGTTTATATTTTCCAATCTAAAAACATGTTCCGGAGTGTGACAACCTTTGAGGAATAGCCTTGACCTTCTTCAGGTCAAAAATTCTTGCCCTTTCATTTCATTTAAATATGCAGTCTCAATGTTGAGAAGTTTAAAAGATATGACAAGATCAAAGTTGCGGACAGACAAACTAGACAGACAATGCGTTTTCTTTCTAGAGGAATGGAAAAAGTTTTGAAAGTTATTTAAAGCTGTGAGTTTTCGCTTAGCACGAGGCTTTAATGAATATTTGACGGTATGCTTGGACACACAAGTACAATTGGAAAATATATTAAGAATGTTTGATATAAAAAAAAAAAATTCAGACTTAACCATGCGTAGTAAAAACTGCGCTATAAATCGTAAGCTTTCGGTATGTTCATTTAGCACAGATTCTGAAATTTTCCCAGGAGAGGGGATTGGAGAGTTTTTATACGCCTATCATTAGACATGTTTATGTTATGGCGCTGTCCGTGCGTCCGTCTGACTGGCTGTCTGTCCGTCCGCGGTCATGTTTTCGGACCTTTTCCTGTAACGGATGCATGTATGACTTTGAAATTTGGTCACAATTTCTTCGTCCAGAAGTGTAAGAGTGAGTTCCCATTTCAGCTGGATTGGTGCACCTTGACCTACTTTAGGGCTATAAGTAGGTTAAACAGTTTTCCGGATTTTTTCGTTACAGATACAGATATTGCCCTGCAATTTAGTCATAATCTTCCTCTTGGAGTAATACAAGTTCAGTTTACATTTCAGCTGAATTTGCCCGTCCGTCCATGACATACATTAGGACTAAAAGTAGGTTAAACAGTTTTCCGGGCAATTTTCATTATGTATACAGATATTGCCCTTAAATTTAGTCACATACTTCCTCTTAGAAGAATACATGTTTAGTTTGCATTCAGCTGCATTGGTCCATCTTTGACTTACTCTCGGGCTAGAAATAGGTCAAACGATTTTCCAAGCTTCTTTTTATTACTGATACAGATATTGCACTGAAATTTAGTCACAGGCTTCCTCTTGGAGGAATACATGTTCAGTTTGCATTTCAGCTGGATTGGTTCGTCCTTGACCTACTTTCGGGCTAAAAATAGGTTAAACAGTTTTCTGGACTTTTTTTGTTACGGATACAGATATTGCCCTAAAATTTTTGTCACAAGCTTCCTCTCGGAAAAAGCATTTTAGATGGATTGGTGCATGACTTACTTTAGAGGTTAGAAGTAGGTCAAACAGTGTTCCAGAATTTTTTATCGTTATTTTCACAGGTATTGCCCTGAAATTTTGTCACGACCTCCCTCTCAGAAAAATACCTAATCAGTTCACACTTCAACTGAATTGGTGCACCACGACCTGCAAAATGTACTTTAGGAATAAAAGTAGATCAAATGGTTTCCTGTACTTTTTCCCATCATAGATACAAATATTGCACTGACATTTTGTCACAACCTCCCTCCCAGAGAAATACATTATCAGTTCACATGTCAGATGGATTGGTGCACGAAGACCTACATTACGGTTTTTCTATTCAGAATGTGTGTTGTATCAATTCAGAGTGCATACTATTCTTCCAGTTTGTTTACAACTGAAACTGCAACATAATAAGGGAAATAAAACATGTACATATCATTTTGACCAATCTCAGGGAGTCTGAAGCCCACCTCCCCTAGATCTACGCTTGTAAAATTACCATCACTTGCTCTCTCTAAAAGATTTTAATGTGTCTCAATTCACACAGTCAACAGCAGGTAGTAAATGTGACCCCCCCCCCCCCCCCCTCCACCAGCCAATATGCCTCTGAACGTTCCCCGGACTAGAACTAAGACTTATGCAAGGCGTATTGACTATTCAGCCCCTACACTTCGGAACGCTACCGGTTGGTTTATGTCGTGCCAAATTATTGGACATTTTTTAGCAGCATCTCAAGACTCATCTCTTTAACATTGCTTTTAATGTTTAACTGAAAATGACAATTCTTAGTGTTTTTACAGAATAGTTTAAAGACTGTCATACTTTTACCAGTACATAATACTACTTCAATGCAGGCCATTTTATCTTACTTTTATTGTGAAGCGCTTTAGATATTTTAAATCGATTACGGCGCAATACAAATTTTAGTATTGTATTATAACATAATTTAAATGTTTTATTGTATTCTGTGCATGCAGCTACAGTTATAAAAAGATTCAATAAAGGGCATTAAATTTAGGTATCCAAGTGTTTTGACTTACATGTAATATACACCGTCATAATTACACATGATGACATCGGAAGGAACACTCGTTTCAAGCAGTAAATGAAAAAGAGAAAATAACGAACCTTGATCAATCTAAAGTAAATTCTATACGCAATACAAACTTATGATTAGGGGAAACACGGACCCCCGGAAAGGATAAGGTGTCGAGGAGACAAGTCAGACCCCCATGGGTCCTATATCTTAATCAGGTAAAGGGCGTGACCCGTAGTTAAATCAGTATCCAAAACAAAGACCCCGGCCTACCAACTGGTATGAAACACATCAGACAGCATTCCACTTCATGCAAATTATATAACGACCATAAACTTGTGAATTTGGAAGATGTACATGTATGTAACAATTGCGGTCATTTTTTTCTATGTACCTTTGAAACTAATGAACCTAAGACATTTCTGCATTATGATTTAAGAGCATAACCAAAATTTATGCGTTCTTGTACATACATTAGTTTCATTGTGGAGATACAAAACTTTACTTATATACTAGGGCAGAAAAACATCGGATTTCCATTTTTTTATAACCATTTCGATATCCCAAGTTTTATCGTAAATTCCATATTTCCCTAGTTTGTACATTTCACCACTAAGGGACGAGATAAAAAGATCGATGTCGAATAAAAATCTAAATTCAAATAGTTAGAGGGAGGGGGATAAAAACCTCCGTAATTTTCTGTCACCCGACAACGATTACATGTTAGTGAAAAAATAAAAAAAGACAAGTGACTGTTAAAAACCACATAATATAATAGTACATGTATTACATTTTACTGAACATTTAATAGTTTTGATTACACTTTCATTGTGAATAAATAGTAGAAAAGGTATACAGAGTGTATACTCGTACATGTATATGTTTACTTGTTAATCGATAAGTTTCAACATTCATCATAATTAGTTTTAAGGGGGGGAGGGGGGTCTTGGTGAAAAATTTGTTTTTGGCAGACATTGAACTTTTGATCTCGCCCGTAAGCCACATTCTGCCGTAAGCTTTACATTTTGCACAAGATACATTGCATTGAAATGAATTAATTTCTTTCAAAATCCTAAATCTCTTTCGTGACATTTACTTAACACTGATCAGGCAACATAATACATGTCCTTACAGCTACTTCCATTTCTAGATAAAGGACGATTTTATTTACAAGTTTACGAGCAGAACATAGGGCCTCTAGTATTGAAATAACAATGTTTTTAGTACAATGATTACGTGGCTACTTTTAAAAAACAACTAATTAACCCCTATATAGATTACTCTCTGTGTTATGACGATTATATTTTGAAGCGTTTACTAATTTGTGAAATGAAATTGAATTCCGCGTTAAATATAATGTTTAACGTCTATTGTATAATAATACGCAACAGCGTAAAGACAATTATTCTAATGACGGGTTTATAAATGTAAAACAAAAAAGTACAATCAAACCTCGTTATCTCGAACGCGATGGGTCCGAGCAAAAACCTACAGATATCCGCGAGTTCGAGATATTAAAGTTAAATTACATAAAAGACTTCCGACTCACTTCGACATATCCATGGCTTTAGAGATATCGATGTTCGAGATACCGAGGTTCAACTGTAATAATATTAATAACATTTTTTAAACCCTTATATTTACGTTAGATTTAGATGTGATGATTTTTAAAAAGTGTGATTGTAATATCCAGTTTTCTAGAAATCCTCATGCTTATTGGTTAACAAATTAGAGACATGTAATAGCGATGACGGCTTTCTTCATAATATTGTTTACAGAAGAGTGTAGTGAGGCATTGTGACGTCTCTGGTAACTGTCATATAAAACGTAACTTAAATATTTCATAGTTTGTTATTATAGAATGTTACGATGTGTAACTTCCTGATAGAGCACACATTTTGATGATGTCATACATACAGGTGTAGGCAAACTTTTTAAAAGTTTCCAATATTCGTTTTCTAAGAGTTCTGCAGTTTTGAAAGCATAAAGAAAATAAAAACAATACAGGGATATTATATGGTCGGAACATGTAAAGAATTCTTTCAATCAATCATAATAAATCTCGTAATTAATCGAGTGAGTTGTAAGTCCTTCCGAGTTACTGAAGGATTTTGTTCCTTATTAACTTCATAACTAAATCATACCAACAGATTTATATTATCCCTATTAAATATTTATTATTTTCTTCTTCAAAGAATCAGAACATCAATGTCATCTGGATAGAGCTTAAAGAAATGTTATCGACTTTTCAGAAACGAAATGATAATTCTTTTTTCTCTTCAAGAATTAAAGGCTCAGAACATATTGCAATAGGAAGGCTTGTAGGCCGACACGAGATATACAGAAATGTTTTATTATGACGCCATAAGGGTCTGACTCCAAACCATCATTTTCTTTCTGGTAATTGATTCATCAGAAAACATGTGTCATATATCTGTTCGTCATCTGAAAAAATAATATCACAGGACCCCAAACACAGCATCCACTTGATTGCGAAGCTTATTCAAGATAATCGAACACGCAGTGGAGACCTACCCGCTGAGAGCACTGGAGAAGAGTTATTGGACAGAGCGCTCTTTGATGCGGAAACAGAAATGCCTTCGTTTTATGTCTTGCAGATATTTTTATTAGCAAAGTAAACAGAGTACCAAGAAAAAGAGCCATAAAGTTAATCGCTTTTCAACGCCTGAAAATAGTACCTCAAGCGACCTATGGACTAAATGCACACATTGTATTCCGATCCCGACTCCCACCATGGTGAACGGAACGCTCTCTTGTCCTTGAATTAAAAAGAGATGGAAATTCATACCGTAAAATGTCGAACGATTATTGTTAGGAATCTCGTCCTCTGTAAACTGACAAAGTAGTTTATTTACCGCTCCTTCATTTTCTAAAAACTTTTCATTATTCTACATACCGCGGATTCGAGAATTCACATGATTTATTGTAAAACGGTGTACGTTTTATTATTTAACGATTGTGGCATGGTGTTTGTAATTATAAAACAAATACGCATAAATATAAGAATGTTTTCATAAAAGACTGACTCGAGTAGACTGTAAATTGCCAGAAATCCCCTTCATTGGCGCCGTATTCAGATAAACGACAATCACAATGAACAACGATATAATCAAATATTACATTTGTACAACAATAGCATATTAACTGGTGATATCAAACATATGTAGCACAAACTACTTCACCCTGACAATAGTGGCATTATAGCTGTCAACCTCATCTCAACCTGTATCGTAATGTATAGCACCTGAATGCATGTTTACATGTTTTAAAGCTCCACGGATGAATCCAGAGATTGTGGATTGATTTTAAACTCACTTTTGACGGTCTGTGGCTCCTTGAGCCAGTTTTGTTTGATTGTTGCTAAATACAATTTTGAACTTTTTCGTGATCGCTGTTTAACATTCTTTTACTGCAAGTCGGATCAATTTTTCATTTGTCCCCGAAATAAAAGTACGTCAATAGGGGGTTCTGGAGGTTGGTAATCAATGGACCCAACGCGTTAATAAGATATACAAATTGTTTAAACATGAAAAACAATACCAGCACCGATACAATGATAGTATTAGCCGAAACGGAGGCAAGTATTAACCGGTTTCCATTCAAACACACATGCACTGTCCTTCCGGTGTTGATCCCAATAGCAAATGTTACAACTGCAACACACAACATACTATTGTTCTGGATGATGGGATATTTAAATTCTGATTTTTTCTTCCGAAAGAACACGTGCTTTTGCGAGTGCTGAAAGTGACTGGGATCTTCGATTTATTTTTTTTCGGCGCTCTACCGCGGCACTGTGGTGGTATATACTTACATGCTGTATCTTCACACATTCATGTGCATTATGTGAAGAAGGGTGTGCTGATGTTTTATTAATTAATATTAGAAATTCAAAAGAATGTCCAGGATTAAACAGAGAAGTATGCCTGTTTTATAATAATGCTGGGAATTTTAGTACATGACTTTGGTGATTAACGAGGATTATAGCCACTCATTCATTTACATATTGGAGTAATGGAAAATTTGATATTTGTTTCCAGTGGGACAAGCAATCAAAAAGTTAAAGCTCCGAAAATCTTCTCCTGGGAGAACCCGGGTACAGCAACGAGGGTCTACGAGGAAACGGCTTCAATCCAGTCAGTCTTTTGTGTCCAGCGGAGGTAAGGGGAGAGAGAGAGAGGGAGAGAGTTTAACAATTTTTTCCCCCCAAAAGCAGACACAATTACGAACGATTAATGATTTATGTACAGAGTTCCGGACTTATAATTTTGAATCGACTCGACAACACATTAAAGTGTCTTGATTTATACCATATTGATAAATCGATGCTGTTATTCCTTAATCTCGCTATGTATAGACTGAATATTTGCAAACGAGTTTCCGGTAATGGTGTTAATGTCTTAATGCAGTGTTGATAGAATATGCTAGGAAGTCACCGGCGTGAAAGTTGATATCGCTAGGTACTGTTTGTCTGTCCCCCTCGTGACTTAATTGAAAGTGAGTACAATTATTGAAAACGAGCACCGAATCCCGTAACATACTAATGAAACCTGACGATAAATGCTGTTTTGGATGTAACGAATACAGTGGTTATGGATAGAAGATTCACCAGAAAATATGAATTTGGCACCACTAAGCAACAAACGTCACAACCTATTCTCACTCAATGGAGTGCTTAAACAGATGGGAAGAGTTTAACACGTTTATTCCTGCCTTGAGAAAAACGTGTTTTGATGATTTGTCCTCTGTTGCGTGTTGGATTGATTAACATAAAAATATATATCCAAAATGCCCTTTTTTTAAACGAGCCTTCTAATTGTTTCCTCTGGAACAAAATAATTTTATTCAAACACAGTATTCTGTAAGAAAGAATATGCAGATTATCAGAACCTCGGGCACGTTGTAACATAGATTATACAGACACTTGAAGGGAATTGTAATTCAGTCCACCTAAAAGACTTCATCTAACCAGAATTTATCAAAGACTGTTGTTTCCACCTTAAGACAGCACGGAAGAACATGAAATTATATTCAAAGTTTTTTGTTATTAAGGAACAGTTTCATTTAGAAAAAATCTATACTCAAGAATCTGTACTCAACAAGCGGACTTTGTGTAAAACGTTGTCATAGAATTTCACTGTAGCGTATCGTGACCTGTCACAATGACCCCATTAAAGATGGGTGTCTCAATCTCAACGTATCATTGCAAACCCGTGGCATTCTTTCAAGCCTCCCGGTATTCTTAACTGGAAAATGGCTGATGAAATTTTAACAAGGTCAATGAAAAGTGTGGGTTCTATGTTGAGAGAGTTTACGAACGCAATCGGTCATCGACTTGTACACTTTGGGATATCGTTTGGTTTAACGTTCTGGGTACAACTTGATTAGGGGCAATTGAAGCAGCAACACTGGTCGATGACTGATGTATAAGAATTCGATATTTAGTATCACTATCTATATCCTCTTGATCAGGGTGAAAAAATATTCACAATCAAAGGAAATTTTGTTTTAAGAGCCCTTGCCTTGTACATAGCATGCTTTACAATCCGGAGTTGATTTTGTTTTTGAGACAAACTTTGAAGTACTTTTAATATTTATACACAGACATGCAATTTAAGCAATCAAGAAACACTTAATGTAGGAGCGCTTATACACTTCTACACAATTTTACTTGATTTGAAATGAAACTCAATTTGTAAATGCACTGCCTGATGAAACACAGGGAATTAGTAAAAGAGAAATTCCGATAAGTAATCTTCATGTTTCCCATGACGGGGAAAATTATAGCTCACAAGTCTCTGTCCTATGTTTTTATTGACTTACATCTCTGACATCCCTCGTGCACACACACACACACATATATATATATATATATATATATATATATATATATATATATATATATATATGAGCATTTTCTGATGATAATTGAAGGAGTGATATTCCATACAGTTGCGTAGACTCTAATCACGATTCAGATAATGTGAAAAAGAAGCATATTTATCAATCACGTAAAAGGCATTTAGAGAATTGCAGGAACTGATAAAAAGCTTGCATTCTTACTCGTACATCGTGTTGCAAATTGTATGGTTGTTATAATGATCTAATTTGTAAAATATAAACCGTCATTCGGTCGAATGCTTTCTGACGTGTTTCATACCAATTGTTAGGCTGTTCTTTACATGTATGTAATGATTTTCAATACGGATTATTCCGTTTACCAGATCAAGGTATAGGCCTCACAGTGGGTGTGACTTGTCAACTGGGGATGCTTTAATCCCCTAGGCACCCGATCCAACCTCTGGTGTTTCCAGGGGTCGGTGTATGCCCTGCTCTCAATTTTGAATTCTTTATAGGATTTATGAGATTGATCACTGTTCGTTATCTCCACTCTTTCATTAAATTCAAAATTTAAACACAATTCATTCTAAGCGAAATGTGCAGTATAGGAAAAGACAGGGAAAATACAATATGCATTATCTGAATCCAAAATAAAATGCATAACATAGTCTTTCACATCTGCTTTATATTAGGATATTTTACTGTATACATAAATGTTAATGGCAAAATAAGAATTCAACTTTATGACAAACTGAATAAAATCAGCGTTTCCATTGTCAACTATCTAAATTTATGTAGCAATATTCGATTATGACCTGAGTGTGGTGTTTATGTTTCTTATCCGACTCAATATGCGAGAGCTTTATGTACGTATGATCAAAATAAAAAAAAAGAAGAAATAAGTCGATTCTACAGTATTTTCAACAGTTTCGTTTAAAGTCAGCATTTTGTAAATTGTATGGTCGGTATAATGCTTTAATTTGCAAATACATGTACAATATGTCAATAGATCGAATACTGTCGGAGGTGTTTCATACCAATTGTAAGACCATTCTTTACATACTGGTTTTGACTAAGGTTTACTTGATCAAGACATAGAGATCGCGGTGGGTGTGACCTGTTAACAGGGGATGGCTACTCCCCCTAAGCATCTGATTTCACCTCTGTTTCCAGGGCCTATTTTTGATCAATTTTGTATTCTGTAAAGGATTTAAGAGATTGATCATGCAATGTTCGTTATCCTCACTTTATCATCGATATTGCCTGCCATCTAGATTAAAATTGCATACCTGAAATCTTATTTTTCAGTCATTTACACAAATTAAACGCAACTTGGCATGTGCTCTCTTGTGTCATAAGAGATTTAGCTGTATATCGCTTTCTATGATTCAAGAATTCGATTTAAAAGGCACAGTTTGTTAATTTCCGCAGTCTAGTTACTGATACACAGGTCGATACTATGCATCTACCCGAATCATAGTGCATGGATATCAAATACTCGGAACATAGCATATTAAAATTCTAACGATTGTACAGTTATTAATCAAGCGACGTAATAATGAAATCTGAGACGAATGACTCACGCATTAATCAAAATTTCACAGCATTTTTGATTTATTTCAAACATAATAATTGAATTCTATTAATTTTGAAAAGCTTTGAGACGATTGCTTGGCCCAAATTGTTGAACCAATAGTCATATAAAACATTTTTCAAAATCTTTTTTTATTTGAAATGTTCACAGAATTATTATTTAAAATAAAAATACTAGATTATTGAACGTATTTCACTTTCATACAATATTGTATTCGATAACGATTTCAAATCTCTCTCTCTCTTGATCACCCTGCTTAACTAATGTATTATGTATATTCCTATTCATTGTGTTTATGCGCTCCCCCGTCACCAAGCGCACTGACCAAACAGAATCCTCTATAACGTTAAAGATATCACACTGCACTTTCACTTGCAGTAGTTACATTATCCTCATAACAGTCTACATATTTTTCTCTATCTTTGCTGCAATTTTTGAATAGCAGAAGCAAATATCTTATCTCTCTACCTTTGATCTTGCAAGTTTTGTGGATCACAGTGAAATCCATGCAGATGTGTGGCATTTACCGAAAACCGAGGGATTACCAGTAAAACGAGTTTGTATGCGATTCGTTAGCAAAACAATGGTTACAATCAAATAATATTATCATGATTTAATAGTTTGTGAAAAAAGATATTTCGTAGTGGACCAGTTGTCATGTCTTTGGGTTGTTACAATGCAAAACAGCTAAATTTACATGGGAAATATCAAAGCACGGGAATAATGTAAATAGAAAGAACGACGTAAACTGCTAATAGAAACGTGTATAAAACAATAAAAAGCCTAAAATAGATATAGTGCATCTTGATAGCACAAGGAGTGCATCTTTCAAACTCTGAAAACCAGGTTGATTGTGAGGTAATTACTTCTAATGTTTCTTCGTTATATTTCTCAAGTTATTTTTTATCCTAATGGTGACCTATGGTCACGTATCCTTAAATCCAAATCTGACCATAATCAACATATGTGCCAAGTATAAGATCACAATATCTCTCCATTATAAAGATAGGGACTTGAAACTTATGATAAAGTGGGATAGAAAGATCGGCAGACGGATGAGACTAAAGTGGGATGGAAAGACCGACAGACGAACGGGCACAGTGGTTCCTATATCACCAGAGTAACTTTACAGACGGTATAGCAATACACCTGGATTGTCTGCTAAATGTTATACAGCCCCGTGTAAGCCTGAATTCATGACCTGAGTACCTCCGCGATTGAAAGTAGCACTGTCTTTGTACACATACATACATGTGTGTATAACCGATTCATTCTCACTTAGCTGAAATTGTTATTCCCACTTACCTAAAACTGTAATTTTCACACCTGAGTGGTCCCTGGGTATAGTCTGTTTTAGACTAACTACCTGTAATTATCAGTCAGGCCTATGAAATCAAATAATATGCATGTTTATATATGTTATAAGTATACCTTTATTGTTTAAGACATATTTCTTAACTATTTATAGACAGGGCCTCTAAGGGTGTTTTTATTTCTGATTGATTTGTTTGTTTGTTTTCATCCCATGCATTTCATTATGCAAATATAGCTGAGTATATCGTCGACCCCTATCGTTTTCAAATACTGATTTAACATTAAAGTAACATCAAAATCCCTTCCGGAGAATGGGAGTAAGCGTCTCTGTAAATACTTAGACCGTGTTTAATCCCATGCATCAGTAAAACCGGTGGAAACTAAAACGTAAGTTGCTCTTCGATCTCGTGCTTTTTACTTAAGGTTTATAGCAATGACATGCATGGAACTCACTGTCAAGGTTAGCTTACTTAAATACATATAGATGCATTGCCATTGAAAGTTCACACAAATAGTCCTCTGACTTAGGGAAAACCTCAATTGTTTTTAATGTCAAAAGGTGTAAATGACTGCTATGGCAAGAAAGAGTTTCCGGAAATGAAATTGTACATGAAATGAGTCTGTCAAAAGATAAGCCCTTTCCAATCAGAAGTTCACAAATGGTCTATAGATAGCACTAAGAGTGTGATTTAGCACTGAAACCTTGCAAAATTTTCCTAAAGTGCTTCCCCTTTTAATAAAGTAAATGCAATTCTAAGCTGGGATACATAAATTCAATGAATGTGCTCATTCGTTATGTGATACGTTTATGATATAAAACTTGTAACGCTTTTTAAAAATGTTTTTTTGGTTTACTTGGACTGCTATCATGGTTCTGGCATTGTGGGATTTCTTTGTTCGTCGTGTGTCTCTCTGCCTGTCAAAATATAGAACTTAATAGATATAATGATCTTATTGGTAAATATATAGGTATGTCATTAGGTGGAATGTTGACTGACGTGTTTCAATACCAATTGTTAGGCCATTCTTTACATGGTGATTTTGACTATGAATTAATTCGTTTACCTGATCAAGATATAGGGCTCGCGACGGGTGTGACCAATCAACAGCGGGTGCTTACTCCTAGGCACATTATCCCATCTGTGGTGTGTCCTTGGGTCCCCGTTTGGCCTACTTTCATTTTGTAATCTTTATAGGATTTATGATGAATTATTGATAAATTTTCATTATCTTTACTTTTTCATGTAAGAAGTAAATTTCATGAGGAGATGAAGTACGACGCTTCACTCAAGCATACTTCATGAAGCGTGTTAGCGCTGAACATGGAAACTATGCTGGCGTGAAGCGTTGTAATTGTTCTTACTTTCATATGTATTTATTTGGGGACGCCCCAAATAAATCTCCGTGGCCGAGTGGTTAGAGCATCGCGCTCAATATCACACGGCCTCTCAACTCTGTCGGCGCGGGTTCAAATCCTGCTCGCGCCGGTTAGTGAGAAAGTTTCCCAGTTTACTTTCGGAAGGTCGGTGGTCTCTTTCCAGGTACATTGTATCTGGGTTCTCTCTTCCACCAATAAAAACTGGACGCCACCAGATAACTGAAAAATTGTTGAGTATGACGGAAAACATCAATCAATACTTTTTATATTCACATGAATTCCTATCCGTTAAAATAGTCGTACTACACGCACATTGTTCACATTCATGAGGAGATGGATATCTTTTCAACTGGTAAAGATATCGAAGGCGAAATCATAGGAAATGTAAATATATACTTTCATAAATATATTACGTAAATCATAAAATATGACGTCAACTCAATTCAAAAACAAAAAGTATAATAAAAATCAATTTATTGCTTTAAATTACGTAATGACGTCATTCTATATCATTGATCTACTTGAACATAGACACATTTAGCAACAGAATGATAAAGAAATGAGCATTATGTGTGTCAACAACACGTGTAAAATCAAGAAGTCGTGCCAGTCTTAAACGGTAAACTGATCGTTAAAAACGAAATGGTGTATATATTTCATGTGATTGTCATCTTTTTCAGAATTTAAGATACTGACAAATGCAGTGTTTAATGTTTGCATATGCACACATCAAAGAAATTATCTACTAGTGTACCAAAGAATTATGATCTAACCTAACTTAAAACAACATGTACCTAAATTCAGTGTATTATCAATATGGAAAAATGTACAGTGGTTCCTATGCTTCTTTTTGGATACAATACTTCTGAATAGCTTTATTCAGGATTAGAGCATCGACAGAGTGTGTCGTGATGGGTGCCCATCATAATCACTCTGCCTTTTGGATTAGTCATGCCAATTTTATCACTTGAATCGTTACTCCCGGTGTACTAGCGGGCTCTATATAATTATTAAGTTATCTTTTTAGTATGGGGAGTTATTCATCACTGTAGTGGCACATTAGAAGAATTGACGAGAGAAAATAAGATTGAATCTCTCTGATGGAAAATTAAAGCACTCATTTCTGTATTGACAGGCCGAGTATTGAGAAAGAAAATATGTATATTCAGAGGGGATGCGCATTGGATGATCCATTACAAATATATTTGCGTTCAAAATTCCCTTTGTATACGATTCCCTTTGCAATTTAAAATGGAAAGGATGTTAGAAATAAAAAGGATTTTGACTTCAGAAGTGCACAAAGTATATTTAGCACCAGTAGTAATCCGGTTTTCATCCACGCCACGTCAGGATGTATAAGTATGACGAGTTCCTTGATGAGTATCTTCTCATGCAATCTCTCCATTAAACGTATGGTGTTGTTAGTCCATGAAAAAGCCAAAATTCCCATTGATTGAAAATTGGGTGATTCAACAGCGTTTGGATAATAACAAGTTTATGTTAAATTCTGTTTGCATCCCATTTACGACAGTTTACAAATAATTAATCTCAGTAATTTACTTGAATATTATCTCCAGCATCCTCAGAATTCGGCCTTCGGAGTTTCTTCTGTAATTTACTAGTGATAGCCAACAATGTCAATATCAACATTATTGAATAGTTCTATGAATGAAATGAGACCAGAGCGTATGGTAGAAAAACGTTTTCAGACCATCACAGATATAGCCCACCACATGGATACAAAATCGAATATAATGATACAGAGGGAAACGAAATGAATTATATACAACATAATTATATGTACAGTCTACACCGGATATATTGATATTCAGGGGACCGGCTTGATTTGTTCATTATGTCCATAAGTTCAATATAACCTATGTCGAACTATGCAAATTTGTTACTGGAGATTTATTTTTAATTCAACACAACATTAGTTCAATATAAGCCATTTCAATAAAAGTGGAATAGACTGTATTAAAGTGATTAAAAACTTTATGCGACGTGGAAGACTCTGGATAAAGAACAGATATAAAAATATTTCTGACACTAAAACACACGATTAACAAGAAAACTTACACGAGTCAGAAAGGGGCAAAGGGCCCATCACATTAATATTTCACTATAAAATAGTCTACGCCCATAACTCCGTAACGACAAAACCGATAAATCTGAAAATCGAAAGGGGTCTTAAGGTCGAAAAAAAGTAATTGTGTTTTCGGTTACATCTTGAAAAAAAAAAAATAGGGTCAGGGGTCGGCAAGATTTTTTGTTGTTGCTTTTTTTATTCAGTAAATCACCGGGAACGAAACTTATACACGATATCTATAAACATCTGTGAGTACTGACATGGAGCGTCAAGTGTTCATTATTGGGTAAAAAAACTGAAATATACAACAACAACAAAAATGACATTTTGACAACTGATTTTCCGATAATTTGAATATCGAGCCCGAACTTATTAGTTTTTTTTTAATTTGAGAAACGAAATGTACGTAAATTAAGGACTGGTATTTATCCGAAAAACTAGGGTCGGGAGAAAATTTTAGGGTCGGTCGGGTAACCGGAAACACACCCTTTTTGGCCTAATCCGAGCATTACTTTTAAATTCTGTGAAAATTTTCTTAAGTTATTACGTGCGATAGAAAATGCTATTATATCATTGATATTTAAAGAAATCAAAACCTCAGAACTCTGTAACGACAAAGCAATGCAGTAAACCGAAAGGGGTCTCCCTCTGCCTGATCAAACTTAAGTATTATGTACAAAACTCATGAAAGTCTTCTCAAAGAAACTTTAAGTTACCGAGCGCCATAAAAAAAATTATCGGATGGACAGCGGACGCATGGACGGGAATGATCATGATAGGAATCCGAGCATTACTTTTAAATTCTATAAAAAAAAAAATTCGAGCAATCTCAAGTTGTGTGCCATAGAAATTGCTATTTAAAAAGTCCAAGTCCCGTTACTCCGTAACGATAAAGGCAGTAAATCTGAAAACCCAAAGAGGGTTTTCACTGCCTCATCCAAGTATTACGTATAACATGTATGATTTGTTGGTTGTTTTACAAAATGTACGTCCTGTCGAGAATTTTTCACTCACATTAAACACCATGATTCCGATTCCACACACAAGTACTCCGAAGTTGAAATTAAAAATATGATGGAGTTCCTCATTGACAATGTCTTCGTAGTCTTTGGTGATCAGGTCTTCCAACAGTCTGTTGGAATTCCCATGGACACGAATTGTGCTCCTTTGTAAGCTGACCTGTTCTTATATTCCTATGCAGCAGAATTTATTCAAACTTCTACGTGAGAAGAAAAAATATCTTGCTGTGACCTTCAATTCGACATTTAGATATATCGACGACGTTTTATCTATTAACAATAATAATAGTCATTCATATGTCGATTCGATATATCCCTGTGAACTCCAAATAAAAGACACCAAAGAGTCGTCCACTTCTGCTTCATATTTAGATATCTTATTGAAAATAGATATTAACAGCAAACTAGCAACTCAACTTTATGACAAACGGGATGATTTCAGCTTCTCCATCGTCAACTTCCCCATATTTATGTCTCCTAGCAATATTCCATTATCACCTGCATATGGTGTGTATATCTCTCAACTGATTCGATATGTAAGAGCTTGTTCTGTATGGTCAGTTTTGAAATCGAGGCAGGTTACTGACAAACAAATTGATGGTGCGTGGGTTTCAACAGTCTCGTTTAAAGTCAACATTTCGCAACGATCTAGTTTGCCAATACAACCTATCATTGAGTCAAATGCTGTCTGACCTGTTTCATACAGATTGTTCGGCCGTTCTTGGCACACTGATTTTTATTACGGATAACCCCGTTTACCTGATCAAGATATAAGGCTCAGAGCGGGTGTGACCGGTCGACAGGGGATGCTTACTCCTCCTAGGCACCTGATTCCACCTCTGGTGTGTCCAGGGGTCCGTGTTTGCCCAACTCTCTATTTGGTATTGCTTATGGGAGTTATGAGATTGATCACTGTTCGTTATCTTCACTTTTCATGTAATATGCATCATGCCTGTCGTCAGTGTTACGTAAAATATTTAGATAACTTTACGGTATATGGTGAACATTTTACTGCACGGTCGCAGTTGCTCAGTGGTAGAGCGTTCGCTTCGTAACCGGGAAGTTGTGAGTTCGAATTCCGCTCGTGTCATGACCGCGCTAAGACGAAAACTTAGGTAGTGATTGCTCTTTCGCCAAACGCTCGGCATTTACAAATGAGAATGACAGGTCTTTCGGATATGACCTTTATAACGGAGATCACGTGTCACAGCAGGCGTTACAGAACGACCCTGAACACTGAGGGTAGGTCTAAATGTTGTATTTCACGTATGGCTGGTGACTCGATATAAATAAAAATTCTCGATGGGACGTAAAACAAACAAAATACAACATGCAATACACAATCCAATTTGTTATGACTGTCAAAACCTTATAATGAGACCGCGTTTAATCACGATTTTCATCTGCAAGTTAGACTTCAGCACGAGATAATCGAAAATAATCTTGTAGCCACATTGAATGCTGTCCAACTACTATCAGACGGGGGACCCCTTAGGAGCTCGCTCTGAAATTGTGTTGAATGTTCTATAACGATATTGTCAAAATCAAGAAAATATTAATTTACAGTCCTCTAATATACGCGGGATTCAATTTACCTTAGACATTTATATGGTATTTTGCAGTTTTACGATCTCAAGGTCATAACATCGACAGGTTGGTTGGTTAATTGTTTGTATATTTCTTTTAACATTTTCACTCATATGTAAACGTCACCATTGCCTTTCAAGGGCTGCAAAATTTAGGCCTATGCTCGGAGCTTACGGCCTTTGAGCAGGGAGGGATCTATATTGTGCCACACCTGCTGTGACACGGGGCCTCGGCTTTTGTGGTCTCACCCGAAGGACTGCCCCATTTAGTCGCCTCTTACAAGGAAGGGGTACTGAAGACCTATTCTAACCCGGATCTCCTCGTATAATTTAGCTTTATTGAACTATAATTATGAACTTTGATAATATGAATGGAAATCTTCTATAATTTGATTATTTGATAACTTGATTGATTGAATATTGTTTAACGTCCCTCTCGAGAATATTTCACTCATATTGAGAGGTCACCACTGCCGGTGAAGGGCTATAAAATTTAGGCCTATGCTCGGCGCTTATGGCCATTGAGCAGGGAGGGATCTTTATCGTGCACACCTCCTATGACACGGGGCCTCGGTTTTTGCGGTCTCATCCGAGGGACCGCCCCATTTAGTCACCTCTTACGACAAGCAAGGGGGTGCTATATTCTAACCCGGATCCCCACGGGATTAATAACTTGAAGTATACAATTGTTTCAGATACATGTATTAACAACACACTAAGCTCATCCTTGTAATTTATCTCATATATTATAAGAAGATAATTTAGGTGTTCAATAGATATCTACAGAAGTGCTTGAAATTTACAGGAATAAAGATATACATCTAAGAACAAATGAAAATATCCCCTATGAAACCGAGCAACTATACGAGTTGCTGGTTGCAGACAGTATTTGATCTCGCACCTAAACGAAGAACAGACGATATTGGATTCTGCCACCAAACTAAGTACCGTAGCAGACCAAGAGTTTTCTGCCATATTATTTCTTCGGAATCATTCCAGGCGCTGAAATAATTGTCACACAATGACAATACCATGCCGAACATTTGCTATTCAGTGTAAGTTAACCGGAAGTGGTAGCTTAGATATTGAGGTACTCACTTCGCAACCGAGAGGTTCCAACTTCGATTTTTGATCCCGGCACTGCGTTAAACCTAAGACATTAAAATCTCTCGCCAAGCGCCCAGAATTAGAAAGATAACAAACGGTGATTAATCTCACACCTCCTATAAGAAATAGAAAATTGAGAGTAGGGCAAACACGGACCCAGAGGTGGGATCAGGTGCCTTGGAGTAAGCATCCCCTGTAGACCGGTCACACACGCCGTGAACCCTATATTTCCATCGGAGTAATCCGTTGTCAGTCAGTGTGTAAAGAATGGCTTTAATTAGTATGAAACATGCCAGGCAGCATTAAACGTTACTGCCATCAATGTGACGTAAAACTACATACCAACAACGACGAACGTTACTGCCATCAATGTGACTTAAAACTACATACCAACAACAAAAAAACGTTACTGCCATCAATGTGACGTAAAACTACATACCAACAACAAACGTTACTATCGTCAATGTGACGTAAAACTACATACAAACAACAACAAACGTTACTGTCGTCAATGTGACATAATACTACATACATGTACCAACAACAAAAAAACGTTACTGTCATCAATGTGACATAATACTACAAACCAACAACAACAAACGTTACTGTCATCAATGAGATGTTTGAGACGAACATACACTGTACTAAAGTAAAAGGATCCCTGATTTATGTCAAGCCATTCTCCATTGACAAGTGAAAACATGAAAATTAATTTATTATTCCTTCTATTCTGGTCTCTGATTTTATGTATTCAAGCCAGATATGATCGATAGAACTCCCGTTGTTGCGGATTCCAAGGTCATAACTTATTCATCTCCATGGGCTGGATTACATATATACAGTATTTAGTGTGTTAGATCCCATAGTTAAGGTTATTGGGTTTTTTCTTCCTCCTTTTTTGTAAATGATTTTGATGAATTGGATATTTTTAACTTATCATAATTTGCGTCACCAGGGCTGTAACTTCGATTTCGCGTTCTCAATCGAGGAAGGTTGACTGGAGACTGCAAACAACTAGTATGTCCTCGTTGAGGTGAGAATCAGGGGAGTCGTTCAAGTTGAAACCCAATATCTAAGTGATATTTCTGTTGAATAATATATCTAAAGGGGTTCAGAAGTAATATTTTAAGATTAGACGTCATTTGTCTAGTGATTTGTCTTTCAAACTTGGAACAGACGTCTCCATATGAGTGAAAACTTCTCGAGAGGGACGTTAAACAATATACAATCAATCAAACTTGGAACAAGATTTCTGCATTTACTATTGCCGAAATTCCAATCAGGCAGTTAGGCTGTTAGACTTGCATGTTTATACGTATGATGCTAAGTACACCGTACAGCAATGTATCAATACAAAAGGGTATTATATTTAGAAACATAAAGCTGCTTCGAAGCTGATGATAAAAACCATGCAGATCTTGTTATATAATTTCCTTTGTTCTTGGATATTTTCATTCTAAATGGAATAAAAATACAATTGGAAACTTTAGTCAGTCTGAAAATTCAGTAATAAATATATTGATTTTAGATTAGCACCGTTTGATTGTAAGCGGTGTCAGATAGGCGGATATATACCAGATGGTAAATGGAACAAATTGACATTTGCCTCAACACACTAGCCTGTTAATAGGATCGCCTTCGAAATTGCTTAACACTTCATTTTAATCAGTTGCATCTTTTTTCAATCCAATTTAGTGTAACATTTACGATTACGATAGTTGAACTTTATTTGGTGTTACATCCAGTCAAAAGAAGTTTTTAAACGTACATTTGTAGTCTGGGTATGTTACAGTGTTTTGTTACCTGTCAATTTGCTCCATCACCTTTGGGGAGACAATGTGATAAGATGGGTGCGAGATTAATCTTGTATTGTCACCCTCGTATGATCACATTTTTGCTTCCTCGCCATCAGAGAACGCAAGGACACGGGGATGATAACACGAGAGTAAGCCCGTATTCTCACCCTTTCGTAATCGCATCGTCCTAAAGCAAGGGCGTAAGTAGCCTTAACAGAACACTATGTACCGTTAATGTAATTTATTTTGGAACTGTGTAAAAAGAAAAAAACATTATCTCGATATCTTTGTCGCCGCTCTACGTTTTGAGATGGATATGATGATTTCCCTATCCGAGTAGGGCTGTGAAAAAGTGAAGATAACAGTGATATACCTCATGCATTTATCCAATAAAGATTTAAGAGTAGGGTAAACAGACCCTTGAACATTCCAGAGGCGGAATCAGGTGCAAGATTTACATAACTAAATTTCATACGAAACTAATTCTGACTTAATAATTTCGCAAGTTTTCTAACTTCCGATACACTTTTGTTTTACTAAATTAAATGTGTTCTTAACTAGATGATGGGAGGTTTGTTTTCTTTTTCTCTCGAAATGTCCTGGGACAGCATGACGCAGGCCACTTTTATCTAGATGGGAAAAAAACTTCAGATATCTTAGCTTAGGATAGCCCATAGGCTGTCGTTAAGCTACGACGATTTTTTTTTTAACGTAACATAGGTTAAGAAGTTTAATAAGACAGATATTTATCGTACGTTAAGTTTACGATGAAATCATATGAACTTAAGAAGTTTAGTAAACCTCAAGCCAGAAGTATGTCAGTCTCAATGTTTTTAATCCAATGCTACTGAAATTAACACACAATTACTCCGTTTACCTGATGAAGACATAGGCTCACGGCGGGTGTGACCGGTCGACAGGGGATACTTACTCCTCCTAGGCACCTGATCCCACCTCTGATCCATGTTTGCCCAACTCTCTATTTTGTATTGCTTATAAGAGTTATGGGATTGATCACTGTTCGTTATCTTCACCTTTATAGGAGTTATGGGATTGATCACTGTTCGTTATCTTCACCTTTCATGCATAACAGAATAACATTTATAGTGAAGAATTACATGTACAAACTCGATAGTGCTCTTTATTTTACTTTACAGCTATTCATGTAGCAGAAAATTACTCAACGATAAACACATACACCACGTTCTAATTTGCTTTTTTATTTACATGAACTATGTGTAACCTTAATACGTTGTACTGACGAGCAGAAAATAATTGGAACCTTCTAATGCAGAGTAAAGTCCCAGTCTGCTGTCGGTATATGATTTGGATTCGATTATCTTATTACTCCTACTCAGTCCAAAATGTCAAAAATAACCAGAATATGATAATGGTATTATGCATTAGCAAACCAGAAAAAGACCCTTGGTTTGCATATTCTGTCTAGATCTCATTGAAAACGGCAAGTTATGGGTGTTATTCTGTGAAAGCTTCTATATGTAATGTCCGAGAATATGGTGTTCTAATGAGGTTTACATTCGCGTTTGTGGCGAAAGTATAAGGGCAGCGAAGTGAAAGTACGCAGTTGCGAGGGAAAAGGGGGGGGGGGGAACTAAACCTTGCCCTAACACCAGTTCTTTCACTCTTTTACATCCTCGCGTGGAGAAGTTTCAGATTCGATTTACGCATGTCCAAGATGGATTGCTTATCAAATTCTTCCATCTGGGTTACACAAACACTGGAAACAAATTGTCGTCCTTCACAAGAAGGACGGCAATATGTGGAACGTAGGCACAGAAAATTAATACTCTAGGTTGATATACAATATTTTTAAAACAGATTTTTTTAAAATCTAGAAACATGCAAATATTTCATTATATTTACATTTCTAATTTTTTTTTTTTTTTACCTTCGATATATTTACCAAGGGAAATGATAGCCATTTCCTCATGAATGTGAATATTGCGCGTATGAATCTTGTTAAATATAGTATGACTATTCTAACACTTAATATTATTCCGACAGAAATGAAAGTAAAAAATAAATTTCATTTTTGAAAATACTTAAGGGTATGAAGAACGCTTCCCTCCAGCATACTTTTCATGAAGCGCCAGTATTCTGGCGTAAAACGTTAAAGTTCATTTCTTAGTGTATTTCCAAATCCTTAAAGAAATCTTATTGCACTGTAATGATATACAAGCTTAATGGATATAAAATAGTTGTAGCTTTGACCTTTGACCACAGAATTAAGATTCATCCTTGTGTTTGAACCGAATTCAACATGGGACACAATCTGGTCTACAAAATGTTTGAGTTTCGTACCTTAGTGCAATCCACAGGGGCTAAGCCCGTTTTGGGCCCGAACTCTGTGATACCATAAATATAGATGTATGGTATCACAGAGTTGGGGCCCAAAACGGGCTTAGCCCCTGTGGTGCAATCGTATAAAGCTGGCAACAAAATACCTTAATCCAATGATATAATATCTAGCAAGGAAATATTGATGCTCACAAGCTTGAATGACGTTTTTCGTTTTAAAATCTCAGTACAATTTCACAATGTCCTTTAAAGATTATTTTCTTTGACGAGCGTTGCTGAGGTAACTGAGTATAAATGAATTAATTAGACTCCATATAGTAGATAATCGGATTGTTTTGTTTATTAAGAACACTAACAAACCGCAAAGAACTTTTTTTAAAAACTGTTGATTTCGACAAACATGTACTTGTGCAATCTGACCCACTCTCGCATTTGTATGGCAATGTTCTACCTTGTTATAGGACATCGCTCGGTCTTTTCCGTCAAGCACCTCGTTTTTCCCCGACTTGTCAGAAAAGGCAGAGCAATGTTCCGACTGGCAAGGGTACACAGGTGCATGCGCAAGCTGACGAACCCTCATAGCACCCGGTTCAACCTCGGAGTCCACGCAATAAGATTATTAGTTATGATCTTTGACCAATTTTAGAAAAAAAAGTTCAAATTTGTTTATAGGAAGATATTTTGTTCGTGTTCGAATAATTTAATGTATTCACTATAAGCTTATGTATATATGGTCCTGTATCGTTTATGACAGATTAATTATTAACAAGTGAAACTGTGCAGGAAAAAATGTACAAAGAGATTCGGACTTGCAGAACCGCTTATGAATTCAGTTAAATATATGTATAGTTTGTACATGTAGTAACCAGTTCATGTTAAAAAAAAATCGATCGCATCCCTATTGGAGCCAGTGGACTCTATTTTTCTGGTCCAACAACTTCCGATTGAGAAGTTTACAAGAATGCTAGTTTTACAGAATCGGCATAGAAGTTTATTTGTTTATCTGAAAATGCATAAATAAATTATATACCATTGAATTAAGCAGATCCTAGGTTTTTAACCCAGTTCAGTTTTGTGAAGTTTAAAAACACATTCTTTGAATACCTTTATAATACAAGTGTTTATATACACGAAATGATATGTATTTTTACCTGTTTAAGTATTTATAACTTTTGTCAGTCGGATGGTAGGTTAAAGGGTGTCCAGTTTCAGTTTCTTTATTTGCGTGAGCCATATGGCTCATCGGATTCACATACACATACATATACAAAGGCAGTACAGTAGATATAAAGATATAATACATACAGGAGCAGTATATGGAGAGTGCATAAACTTACATAAAGTTATACACTTAATGTCATTCATACATAAATTTAAGTTATAAATAAACACAGTATATATATATATATATATATATATATATATATATATATATATATATATACATGTATATATATATATATATATATATATATATATATATATATATATATATATATATATATATATATATTACAGGTATTCATAACCAATTACACTGATTCATAATATGTACTGTATCTGGTACATGTATATGCGGGGGGAAAATATGCTCTATGTACTAATTGATAACCGTGTCATTACGTAGTTTCGCGGCACATTTCAGATATTTACCTAAATTACCCAGTTCTTTGATGTTATTTACACTCAGTGTCAAAGATCACAACCCCCTTGGTACGGAAAAGACCATTTACCTGATTTTCGAAAAAGAGAAGGCTCACTGGGTCACGGTCAGAGAAACTCCAACACTCACATCCAAACATATTTCAATTTGCGAACTGTCATATAATGGCTGAAATGATGCCAAAACCGCGTAAAACCGTACTCAATCAACAAATTCAAATATAAGCATAAACTTTATTGGAGCCCAATATTTTCAAACCTTTTACATATGGAATGTTTGGTGTTGATATTGTTCAGCGGTTATTATACGACTAGTTTTGAGTTATCTTGGTTGGACATTAGCGGTTTATAAACGCTGAATCCAGTTGGTCCTGATTTATTTTTCATTGTAGATGCGATAATGTGATTACCTACACAAGGAGTTAGAGTGACCAAAAATAAAACAAACAGAAGAAAACACTCATGTACTTTACTCTCAGCGTATGTTTAATCACTCAGTGTCTGCGAAAAAATGATCGAAGATGGTCTAATACTTTGATACAAAACAGCAAGAGTTACGCATCTTACCCCAATCATCGCAAAAAGTATGCCTTGACCTGTGATGAATTTACGGATGTTCGCTATAAAAAGTCCACTGAGACCAAAATATCAAAGCATACAATTCGAAATTGGGATTCACTAATCGAATTTAATGATCATTGAATGATTGTATTGATTAAAGTCGATAGTACATGTATTTGAACTATATTCATAGACGATAAACAGCTGTCTTTTACCAGTGGGGTAATGGGCATCAACATATTCAAGTTAACGTCATTCAGAGCAAGAGAAACAACCCAAATTCAGTGTGGTGTTAATCCCGTTCGGAGATGGCAGGGGGTAGGGCGACTCAATACGCTTTCTACTGAATTACTGCATCCTTCATTTGTAGGTGTTTAGATTAGCACATGTTACCCTCACATGCATCAAAACACAACTCCGATGTCGGTACATTCTCTCTCCCATCTGCTTAGGCAGATGGAATTCATTTTTTGTTAGGTTCCTGCTTCCTAAAACATCAGAGATTCTTAAAACGTAACGACGTGCATTTTTGTCAAACGTTGCAAGGTCCATCTTTTCCATTTTCATTGTATAATTTTCTATTTGCATTATATTATAGAAAATCTGCGTTCCACAATGCTTCATTTATTACATGCATTCAAGTGTGTTTACTGTCTTCGTTACGAAGGTATTCATTGGTTCAAGAATTTCGGGTCTCAAAACGAAATAAAAACGTAGTGTCAGGAGGACCAGACTACTTAATCCGTCCTTATCTGAACAGCCCCCCCCCCACCACCACCACCACCAAATACTGGGTCAAATCGTCCTTAAGCTTTGGTCATCTTCGTCAAACCGTCCCCTGACTTAAGTTAAGACTGCTTGATTAATGGTGATACGTTGTACTAAATTCAATCCTATGAAAACTGATCCGATTATTGAATTTGGTATTATTGATTACAATACATTATAAATGAATAACACAATGCTAAAACTCCCGAGGGGATCCGGGTTAGAACAGCTGCTCAGTAGCCCTTGCTTGTCGTAAAAGACAACTAAATGGGGCGGCCCTTCGGATGAGCAAAAACCGAGGCCCCTTGTCACAGCAGGTGTTGCACGATAAAGATCCATCCCTACTCAAAAGTGCCGAGCATAGACCTACGTTTTGCAGCCCTTCGCCGGCAATGATAACTTTGCTTTGTCCCTTTTGGGGATTTTATATAGCAATGTGAACCTGGTAGAATATTCGGTTTGTCAGATTATCGTGAAAAACATCTTCGCATGTTTTAAATGTATTTCAATTCCAACTTAAGGTCCCGTAGGGGTCCGGGAAAGAATAAATCCTCAGTACCCCTTGCTTGTCGTAAGAGGGCGGTCCCTCGGATAAGACCACAAAAAACCGAGGTCCCGTGTCACAGCAGGTGCGGCACGATAAAGATCCCTCCCTGCTCAATGGCCATAAGCGCCGAGCATATGCCTAAATTTTGCAGCCCTTCACCGGCAGTGGTGACGTCTCCACGTGAGTGAAATATTCTCGAGTTATTCAATCAATCAATTCAATCCAACTTTTGAATGGTGAGTGAAAAGGTTTTCCTATTTAATTTATGCATTCTTTGTGGTATCAAAGTTTGTTTGTTTTACTTTGGGATCTTGACATTAGAATTTGACCTACTTTAAAGAAAAGTTACCCTAGGTAATGTCTTCAGATCTATTGAAATATTTGTATATATAAATTCCTTATGACAATATCTTCTATTTGTTTCTTTGTTGCTACCGGGAGCATACTGAGTAGTGTACATCAGAAGCATTTCGTGTTCCATTTTTATTTTACAGTGTTGTATAAGGGGCCGGGTTGAGGTAGATAGAAACTAGATGGCTTACATTGTTAGCTTCTTTCATTAGCATCATGGTCCTTGGAACAGATCTAAAACTTGTTGGAAACGTTTGCATCTAGGAATAGGTGAGAAGTTATTCTGTCTTGTCAGCATTGAAGGTTAATTACTTTCTCTATGTAGCCGTACGTTATGGTCTTTAAAATTAAAGTTGAAAATTACACGTTCAGTCACTGTACCAATATTTATATATATGAACCTTATCGGTCACCAAGGTAAAATGGAACAACTTGTGAACAGGCAGCTTAATCAAACAAGGTGTTGATTACTTACACACACAAAGAGATATACACTGGGTATAACATCGTAAATGCATCTAATTTTACACTATCCATTTCGATCTCCCCCTAAAGCCTTAACCCGGCCCAGGTGGCATGGCTTTCACAAATTTGATAGATGACTGCATGCTCATCTTAATATTAACATGACTTTTTCTTCAAGTTGTGCAGATTTTAAAAGATGTAAATATAATGCATTTACACTACGAAAGGCATAAAGCCCTACTCTACCACCAGGAAAGGCATAAAGCCCTACTCTACCACCAGGGCCGTGCTCTTTATGATTATGCACACTGTTTGTCTGCTAAATACTCCTGAGTAAAGAAGATGGTTTTTAAAGATTGCAAAATGTATTACCCCCATCCTAGACCAGGATCCCTAACATTCATTAGTTGGCGTCCAATGGTCAAGAAGATCATTCATGAAATAATGCATTTTCACTATATGCACCGAAGAGCTTACCCTAGCAACAGAACTTGACGTAGGGGTAATAAATTGAATAATTTTGGTATAGACATCCTTGCCCCGCTTGTGCCATGGCCGCGTCAAACCTAGGACGTAAGGTGGTGATTGCTCCTTTGTCAATCGATCGGCATTTAGAAATGAGAATCACGGGTATTTCGGATACGGCATTAAACACAAATGATCTGAGTGGCAGCAAGTAAGTGAGGAAGTTTCCCAGTTTACTTTCGGAAGGTCGGTGGTCTCTTCCCAGCTACATTGCATCTGGATTCTCTCTTCCACCAATAAAAACTGGGCGCCACCATATAGGCCTAACTGAAAAATTGTTGAGTGTGGCGGAAAACATCAATCAATCAATCATTATAGAACCCTCACTGTTACGGCCCTGAGCGCTAAGCATACAGGTCTAAATTTGTGGTACTTTACCTACAGTTGATGTCAGTGAAAAATTCTCGACGGGACGTAAAACAACAAACAACCGCGTGTAAACACACATTCCACGAAGTCCGCGCCATCTTTTGTGGCATTGTTGAAAAAATGTTTTCCGGTGTGGTTGTTACCTTTTATTTGGATTAAGAATAATTAATTATTGATGGATTGATTAAATATTGTTTAACGTCCCTCTCGAGAATCTTTCATTCATATGGAGACGTCACCATTGCCGGTAAAGAGCTGCAAAGGCCTATGCCTGGCGCTTACGACCTTTGAGCAGGGATGGATCTTTATCGTGTCACACCTACTGTGACACAGGATCTCGGTTTTTGTGGTCTCATCCGAAGGACCGCCCTATTTAGTCGCCTCTTACGACAAGCAAGAGGGTACTGAGGACCTATTCTAACCCGGATCCCCATGGGAAAGAATAACTAAATAGCGTTTACATGTATTACTAAATTAATATAGGATGGTTTATTTTCTGAGTTTGGACTTTTTCCCTTTATGATTGTTGAAACATGGAAATTATTACCAAATATGGAGACAAGTCAAAGTCAGCTTATTTGCAGCTGTTACGTTTAAATAACTTAAGGCCAATACTAATTCATATTTAACGTACTTGAAAGTGTTTGTATTTTTAAAAAAATACAGGAGAATATAAATAATAAAAAGCCTTTCTTTGGTTTGTTAAGCGAGATGAAGGTCGCAAACGTTGCAGAACAAAATCATAACGCGGATTCTGCAATGTTTGCAACCAAGGAAAGTGTTTCATTATTTAGGTGGAAGGGGACAGTTTCTATGGTTCTGAAACATGTGAATAGGGGGTATACATCAAAGTCAGATTATGACACACTAATGAAAAATCATATTTCTCTTTTATGTCTATACTTGTACATGTATTTCATATTGGTGTAGTTAATAAATAATGACCCTAAATTAAATGTAATCTATAAATACTGGTGCTGGTGCACAAAACATGCTCTGAGCAGGTTCCCCTGTTTTGCTTTGATTTTCTCTCATTTGGGCTAATCCGCACCACCCCTACACTATCACAGTACCAAACATGGGGATTTAGACACTGTGCACAATCAAGAACCCTATCCGCCCTTCTCAAAAATCTACCTTTCATATGGGGCCATCCACCTTTCCTCTCAGCTACAGACCTTTTGCTGGACCATGCATGTTTTCACCGGAATTTCTTCAGTAACTGACCACGTGTCTTAGTTTCGTATTTACACCCATCTGTATGCTAGGAATCGTGGTGACACCTACATGTTGTATATCAACATTTTTTATTAAACACTCAGCTACATTTGACATGCATCCTAAAATTATTGTATACATTTTTACACATGTAATATCACTTCAAATATGGGGTATTTCCATTTTTTTTAAAAAGTTGCCGGGCCTATCGTGCGAAACTGTCCCTGCTACCTTAGATAACAGATAAAAGCAGATTTTCAGTAACATCTGAGAATCGTACCAGCCGAAGAACGACAACTCAATCAAAATTTATTAATTAGATATTCTTTTCGACAAAGACATTCGTTTTATTCAAATAATTCGATAGCTTATATACCGATACATAAGCAAGTGAAAGAGCGGGGGAAAACTTTAAAAATTAGTGACATTTCATAGATATCAGAATCATTCCTATTGTGCTGTATCAAGTGTAGAGTGCACACAGAGTATACTCAATGTGATAATCAATATTGTATTAGACACTGCTAGTAAGGAATTCCCATGCATTGTTTGTTTGTTGATTTTTTTTATGCCTCACTCATAGTGAGACGTCACCAGCTGTGGTGAAACACCAGACCAAGGCACGGCGCTCTGGGTTGTACATGTAGCAGTGATCACGACAAGGGTCCTCATTATTTAAGACCATTAAGTGCAGTATAATATCTGACTTGATCTCTCAAAAAACCCGTAGAAGTCTGTTGTGTTGCTATAGACGGATTTGTTACGTTTTTATGCGATGTTCTTCATCTGTATGGATTCTTTTTCAATTTCTAAAAATCTTGCATTTTCAAACATTTCACTGCAGGATTACGAAATTCAATCTTGTGATATATGTAGATGCACTTTTGTTTCACATCAATCAATTTGGAAGAACAAATAAAGACAGGCAGTAGTTTTGTATACTGGGGAAATCATTCAAAATGAAATGCATCTGAAAGATAAATGGAAATGTATTACTTGCTCCGCTCATGACCACATAGTGTAAGTTATTATACAGATTACCATTCCCTTCGTCTCCATATGAGTGAAATATTCCCGAGAGGGACGTTAAACAATAACTCATTTGAAATGGATGCAAATTATATCAGTTTTGATGACACATAACTGATAACATCCTAATTATTTTGTTAAACGCCAGAATGATTCTACTAATACACATATGTGTAGTCCTTGGTGATCAGGTCTTCCAACAGTCTATTGGAATTCCCATGAGCATAAATTGTGCTCCTTTATTAGGCGATCTATTTTTGTATTCTAATAAGGTGGGTTTTTTTCAAGAGCTTCTGCATAGATATCTTGCTATAAGCGTCAACTCCCCATATTTTTGCTGCAATATTCCAATATTACTTGCAGATGGTGTTAGGACATGGCCTAATTCACTTCGCTCTTAACATTGAGCCTAAAAACCAAAAACATGTAGTCTGCGGTGTAAATACGTTTGTAGATTTAGTGTAGTTTTAGTGCTAGGTATTATCATATGCAGAGTTTGTTAATTTGCTATTATTGTCTGTTAATATTGGCCAAATTATGTAATTTCTTTCGTTTGACGTGAAGGGACAATCGGATGTTGTTATAACTTAGTACTTATGAATAAATAATTATAATTATATATATATATATTATTATTATTACGTGTGCATTTGGTACTGTTTATGTAGATCTAGATAGAATATCACAATGTTTTTCATGCCTTTATCAAGTTCGACCAGAAAGGAAAAAACATGAATACTCTGTGTAAACAAATACCAACCAACGCGTTGGTTCACCCAAAGTACAGGTCCCAAGGTGGTAGGGACGCTATACGACTAATAAAGAGATACCCTGACTGTCGTCCAGGTATAATTAATTTGATAACCATCAATTAAAATGTTGTCGCTGACTTTTAACCCTGTATACCTTCTCTCAGTTGTGTACTAAAAACATATCGGAGGTCGCTGTAATGTTGACACACCGTTGTTGATCAATACCGCGTAATGTCGGCTGCAATGTTTTTATATAGAATGATAACGAAGATTTTCCATTAAGGACGCAAGTTCGTACAATGAACAGCATTTGGCAACAGGCCGTTCCTCTAGGAGACGCGACACATGAACCAATCATGAACAGCCATAAATAATATATAGGACTGACGGATGGTACCTCATTAGCTATAACGATTACACTCTAATCTACATCAATAAAACGAAATCTGTAAAGGTCACAGCGACATAGATCCGCCAATCCAATTACTGCAAGTATGCGAACTACTCACTTCGTGGTCATCTATTCCATAAAACCATTGATATTACATTACCAAGCAAAGTCACTGAATTTAATTTCCATACTTCGAAGCGTGTTGTAGAGGAAGAATTTCCTCAACAGTACACGGCTTTCTTACACCTACTTCCAATGGGAGTTATTCTGTGTGCATAGTTTCAACTGTCTATACAAATTATTTTAAAAATTCATTTATAATATAATTTTGGGGAAAATTATACTGACTTTGACCTTAGACATAAAAATGACTCTTTTGCAGTAATGTTAAAAAATAACTCTACTTTAGAAGTGATAACTCGATTGTGAATGGGGTAGGTCTTGCATAAGTGACTATTTAGTTGAAATATCCTAACTCCTCAATGTGTATACAAAAAAAAATCCATTTTCACACTTTTCATGTAACATATTGTAATTTGCGAATGTTCAACGTCGCTTGTTAACATTTGAACATTTTAATCTCTCTAATATTACTGGACCATGGTGTAAGTGGAACAAAAATTCCCGGCCCCTGTCACATGGAGCGCTGAGCCAAAACTTCGAAAATGAAACAATCTCTTTTTGTTGTTGTAAATATAGCAGACAAACTATACAGTGTATGTATATAGCCATATTGAATGAGGTCCTTACTCTTCCACAAAGCGCCGAACAGAGCATAGAAATAATGAGGAGAGAGGATATTGACAACAGTGTGAAACTCATGTCTCTTGGGTTAGAACTCTGACGAAGGCCTTATACGCAACTCATCGTGAAATATATGAAGTTGGGTTATGAGATTATTTTAGGAGTTTTGACCTTCACCTTTCATGAAGTTGGATCAGGGGTTCTGGTCTTTTTACCGGTAAAATTCGGGTCGGGTTGGTAGAAAAAATCCGGATACAGGACCAAGTGACCGATGAAAAAAATAAGCACCAGTTGTCATTTTGCTTTTTTAAAAAAAAAAATTGAAATGAAAAGAATTTGAAACCTCGTAAATTTGCGTGAATTACAACGCTTTCCCCTATGGTAATAAGATGTTTTGCTAACTGTGTCATTGTTTGCGATGTTGATTTCACCTCGGCCACAGGGGATTCATATCCATTTTGTTCTCAATCTATATATAAATATGTAACAAGGTACGACACGAAAATAGGATACCGGTTGTAAACAAATCTCAAAATCACCTTAGTTCCAAGAAACAGATCGAATCTTCCTATCCAAAGGGTGTTAAACATCTCGTAATACAAGTCCAACGTAGTCCGATCCTTTCATATTTAATTTAAAGAGTTTTATAAACGAAAATAATTCAAGCTGTCGATCACGCACAGGAAAAGATAACTCCTGCGCTTGATGTTTACCAGAAGAAAGACTGCTTGAAATTAAAACTTAGCCATTTATGTCAACAAACCGACAATCGAGGCAAAAGATCATGCTTATGATGCCATAAACTCATATCATATATCCGGTATTGCGTCATTTTATCAAATGAGAATAACAATTGAGTTGCATCGGAATTCTTGCAAATATACATGTACTCTTAATATTAAAAAGATAGCATTACTTTGGTGGTAGTTGAGCAGAGCCTTAAAGTGCATACTCCAATGAAAAGAATTAGCGTCGTAGTTATCAAGAGGTTAAGTATGTGCAACTGTTAACGCACGACGGACGAGATTCCATAAGTTGGCTCAGGTGACCTTAAAAAGATGCTTGATTTATCCGATTCTGGACATGTTTCAAGCATGAGCAGATGAATTAATGCCTTTCAGTTACAAAGCTGTGAACCAAAGAAAAATTTAATCTATACTTATTGTATTTGTACATCATCAAATAGTATTCAGAAAAGACTTTGGTTCAAAGTTTTATTACTGAATATTGTCCAACCACAAGCAACCATTGTGTAATGTTCAGGAGTAAAGAGTAACTAGGTTAAAGATACATGTATAATGCATGTCCCACTCCAGGAAATGATATTTTAAATAAATTTGTTACATTTTCGCTGTGACCTTGGATTCTGTATCCACCTACGTGTAGTACATGGTATTAACTTACCTCATTTCTTAGAGAGCAGATAACTCGGAACTTTCGTATTAGAAACTTCTATTGCAATATGTTATGTCACAAGGATGTCCCGCTCTGCTTAGCCCCTGTTCTTCTATCACTATGACAACAAATTGTTACTTACAAAATTCTAGTATGGTAAAATAATCTTTCAAATGTTATGATACAATAAATACCTGTCCATATTAAACATACCGTTGACGGTGGCTCAGTGGTAGAGCGTTTGCTTCGTGAGTTCGATCCCCGCTTGTGCTATGACCGCGTCAAGCCTAAGAGGTAAACATAGGTAGTGGTTGCTCTTTCGCCAAACTATCGGAAATCACGGATCTTTCGGTTAAGGTACATTTGTTGATCGATTCTCATGTGATGTCATAGGTTTCACAAAAATCTTAATCAAACTTTGTGCTTGACAGATCTTTTAGAGGAATTTGATTCACATCAAATAAAATATATAAACTGGTAAACTATTTAAACTGGAAAAGTTGATATTTTCCATAGATAATCAATTATTAAAAAGAAATGTTGTCAAGGGCAATAACTCCTACTCTGGTATTTCCTCTACTGTATATGTCTATTATACAATGATTTCCCTCATATCCACAATTAATGTATACATATTTATCGATTAGCAGTTTTTTTTTAAACTGTTGGCATTAAATTGTCATTTTAAAAGTTGTTTTAGGTGTACCGTTGTCCGTCTGTGTGTCCGAACCTTGTAGGCAAATGAACCGTAAGCTCCAGATCTTACAACTTGGTACATTTCATCACCTTGATGAGAGGATGATGCCTAATGTTTTTCAAGATCAAAGGTCAAGTTCATAGTTTTAGTTTATAGGAAAACCTTGTAGGTAGAATACAGATTGAACTATTGGAGCTAGGATCTTACAACTTGGTACATTTAATCACCATGATGATAGAAAATATCTATTGTTTTTTAAGGTCAGATTGATCGATTGATTATTGTTTAACGTCACTCTCGAGAATTTTTCACTCATATGGAGACGTCACCACTGCCGGTGAAGGGCTGCAAAATTTAGGCCTATGCTCGGCGCTTATGGCCATTGAACAGGGAGGGATCTTTATCGTGCCATACCTGCTGTGACACGGGACCTCGGTTTTTGTGGTCTCATCCGAAAGACCGCCCCATTTAGTGGCCTGAGGACCTATTCTAACCCGGATCCCACAGGATTTTTAAGATCAAAGGTAAAAGTCGTAGTATCAGTTACAGATCGAACTCTTGGAGCTAAGATCTTACAACTTGGTATATTTAATCACCATAATGAGAGGAAGATGCCTACTGTTTTTCAAGGTCAACGTCGTAGTATCTGTGAGTAGGAAAACTTTGAAGGTAGAATACAAACGAAAGTTTGGGGCTAGGGACGTTTAACTTGGTACACATACTCCTCATGCCAAGTAAAGGACGCCTTTTGTTCGTCAAGGTTGTATCGTTTAATAGGAAAACCTTATAGATGCCTATTGTTTTTCAAGGTCAAAGTCGTTGTATCACTTAGTAGAAAAACCTTGTTTTCGTTTTCCAGATTTTTCCCGTTATGATTATAGGTATGACCCTGATATTTGTCAGAACCTTCCTCTCAGAGAAATACATTATCAGTTCATATTTCAACTTGATTCGTTCACCATGACCTACTTAGGGCTAAATTAGGTCAAATAGTTTTCTGGATTTTTTCTCATCATGGATATAGATATTGCACTGAAGGTCTAACGGGCGTATGCAGTACTGTTTGCAGTATTCTTGTTATCTATTTTTATGCCCCCCCCCCCCTTCAAAGAAGAGGGGCATATTGGTTTGCACCTGTCGGTCGGTCGGTAGACCACATGTTGTCCGCTCAATATCTTGAGAACCATTCACTTGATGATAATGATATTTCATATGTGGGTTGGTTATGAGTAGAAGAGGACCCCTATTGTTTTTCAGGTCAAAAGATCAAAAGTCAATCTAGTCTGGACATAGGAAAATAATGTCCGCTCAATATCTTGAGAACCCTTTGCTTGAAAGACATCAAACTTGGCACACTGGTACATCCTAAGGAGTAGATGAACCCAATTGATTTTGAGGTCATATAGTCAAGGGTCAAACTGGGCATAGGAATATACTGACCATTCAATATCTAGAGAACCCTTTGCTTGACAGACATCAAACTTGGTACACCAGTACATCTTCAGGAGAAGATGACCCCTATTGATTTTGAGGTCACATGGTCAAAGGTCAAACTGGACATTGGAATATACTGTCCGCTCAATATCTTGAAAACCCTTTGCTTGACAGACATCAAACTTGGTACACTGGTACATCCTCAGGAGAAGATTACCCCTATTGGTTTTGAGGTCACATGGTCAAAGGTCAGGGGTCAAACTGGACATTGGAATATATTGCCCGCTCGATATCTTGAGAACCCTTTGCTTGACAGACATCAAACTTAGTACAGTGGTGTATCTTCAGGAGAAGATGACCCATACTGATTTTGAGGTCAAAAGTCAGTTGTTGAACTGGACATAGTAATATATTGTCTCCTATATTTTAAGAATTATTTGCTTGATTGACACCAAACTTGGTACACTGGTACAGCATAAGGAGTAGATTACCCCTATTGATTTTTAGGTCACGTGGTCAATTCACTCTTGACATAGGAAGATATTGTCTGCTCAATATTTTGAATTGATGATACTACTATCAATTAAATGATGTGTGTGTATAACCCTTTTCAATTTTGCACCACGGGGGGCATATGTGTTTTACAAACATCTCTTGTTATTATTCTGTTTAACAAAAATATGTGCGATTTTCTGATGTTGACATATAATCTTCTGTTTAGGTGTCAACATACACATTTTTTCTTTGCCTTTTTATTAAATTAAACTATAATGAGTGGAAATTTATACATTTTTTCCACTTTCAACCAGGGCGGGGCTACCTTAAAAACGGAGGTCTCGTGTCACGGCAGGCGTTGTCCCCTTAAAGAACATTCACTGTTACGTTCATGAGCGCTAAGCATCGGTTTAAATGTGTGGTACTTCACCTATGTACAGCTTGTGACATCTCAATATGAGTGAAAATTTATCGACAGAACGTAAAAACAAACAACCCTATCAAACATTGCAGTTGCAACAATTAATGATAAACTTTACGGCTGGACGGTAACCTTGGCGATAAAACTTGAATGATACCGTGTTATAAGAGATATAATGAAATTGTAAACCATTAATGCTAAGGTGTATATCATTACGTAAGACTTATAGTGCTTATAGTATACTTCATCAGTACGCGGTTTTGAATACAAGTGTCGCCATACTTTGTAAGCAACACGTACTAAAAACCGAGTAAACACATCTAGGTTGGTTTATTTTTCCCGGTTGTCTGGATCTTAGTTGTACATTATGCATATAAATGAGAAAGATGAACTAGATAGATGCCAAACAGCGCAAGGGTAACGCATGCAACACACGATAAATGCTGATTTATCCTCCATTCTTCCAGAGATCCAGCATCCACACACCTCGTCGTGTGAAAAACAGTAAAGCGACGTTGCTCACGAATGGCGATGATCATGTAATTTTCGTCAGTTCCTGGAATAAGTTTGATATCGTATACTTAATGCTCCAACGATCAATGCTTCATATAGATTATCATAGAGCAGGACCATTCTGTATGGTTTTGTTTCTACAAATATTCTTACAGAAGTAATGGCAGTAACATGAGAATTGCCGGTAGTTATATCGTATAGTTGTATAATGATTGATAAGAAAATTTATGTTAAGGTTAGTGTAGCATATTTTCAAAGAAGCGAAATAGCAATAAAATTTTGATGTGATTTTCCAATGCATATTTTGTTTTATACTGTCATGTAATTTATGAATTATAAAAGACAGAAAATTGCACTAAATTATAAAATTGAAATAGCACTCAAGTTTAAAGAAAATGTTATAACATTTCTAGTCCATTATAAGAAATGTGCTTTCACTATTCTCTGTGGGGAAACCAATATCAGTTTCTGGTCTATTTCATAAAGTTTGATATTTGCCATATGTGATGTAGCACGAGGGACGGCGATATCATGTGACTGGGCCACAAGGGTCTCAAAGCATATCAAGATATACAAACACTGACTAAAAGTCTGTAAAGCCAAAGAAGCAGGGTTATATTTAATTCTCATGTATCTTTCAAATACCCCTTACTGGATTTTTTTGTTTGTTTTTTTGTTTTGTTTTTGTTGTTGCATTTACAAGGCAACATTGAGATGAATTCCTTGACATGCATTATTGTCATGGTTATTAAGATATATTTCAATGGGTTTTTCTAAATCAAATTTCTGTATTTTGTCATCATGTGTACCAATATGACAGTTACTGTATGCTAATCGCATTCGATTTATTGTATCCGGATTTCTTAATGGGTAATCAAGCAAATGCAGGTTCACAAACCATGTGATGCACTTTTAATTTGCGTTCGTCTGTCGTAGGTCTAGACAAGCAGACTGACAAAATGAATACTCACAGGATTCTAATTATGAAAATCAGTCATCTCATAAATAGCGATTATCAGTGGTTCTGAGTTTACAATTCTTAATGGCATATGTTCTTAATCGGTGCAACATCTTGATGTAGACTCGGGATCTGAAGAAATCACGGCGAGTTTACGACGGATCGGTCCATCCTTTGCACTGGAATGTTTGTGATGGCAGAATCGAACAATTCATGTAACGGGATCTAACGCCATCAATATTTAAGATTCGATACATGCCGGGAATGCCGTCATTTCGATTGGTCACTCATTAAAGTTTACAGGCGACTGAATTAGAGTGTGATTAAAGAGAGAGGAGACAATGACGGGAAGATAGGTTGTCGCCAGAGCTCTCAAAAGAAAATATGTTTAGATGTTGAGATCGATTTGCATATTATTCCATAAGCCGTCTAATTGAGGAAACCGAAACACGATAGTAAACAGCTATCACTGACCGATAATCTGTCGTGTTAAACTGACAAAAAATGGGGGAAATGTTATCATTTTTCAGAAAGTAAAACCTTCCAAGGGAATCTGGAAAATAACGAAAACGTTTTATTAGTAGTAACAATGCTTGTGCATTTGTGAAAATCATTGCATGTTCGAAATGGCGGGAAACGGGGTGCGAAACTGTAAGCATGAACAAAAGAAACTTTTGGACGGAAGTGTTTCGAAAGAAGAGGAACCGAACTCGTTCTTTCAGAGGTTTATAAACACATACCGCTACAAATGTTGCTTGCTTAATTGGATTCTTCTTATGTTTTGTTCCAAAGGTAAGGCTATTTAATGTTTCGTGGACCTTTTCTTCTTGACACATCTATTGAATATCTCATGATGAGTAGCAACGGACTTGAAATGAACGCTTAAGGATCCCCTGTCCTTCAAGTGTATATCATTAGCGTGTCATTTAACCCCGTGTCTAAAGTTTGATCATTATCTTCAATGACTCTTTGATATCATCTTGGTTTGACGTCTGAACTTCATCATTAACTGTAATATGGAGACAAAGCTGTATCGTAAGATACCAGGGGAATAGATCTTCTAAGTCTAATGAGATTTAGAGCTTATCCTGCGTAGCAGCTGTCCTATTTGAATTCTTAAATTTACTAGAGTACAGTTAGGTAGGCTTAATTAGATATAAAAATAATATGAACTTGAATTTTGTACTTACACCCTGTCAGTACACTGTATATTTAAAACGCGGCACGACAGTATATGGGATTAATCTAGACAGTAGGTAACTCGAACTTCAGTTGCTAGATGTGTTCCGATACCAATCTGCTTCATAATGACTATCATCCTGAATATAAGTCGGTACTTGGTATACTAAATCCTGGGTTTACTGGCCCAATTTCTGATTAAAATCAATATCACCGATAGGAATCTATGAAATTTAATAACATTTGGTGGCCGCAAACATTAACTCTTGGACAGCATGCTTGTTATAGGCGACGCCATGTTGTACTATTGCTGCGGTCGATACAGGTATATTGTCCCACGGGGTGTTAAGGCTGAATTTATCTATTGATCACATCACATATTATCCGTGTATTGTATTAAACTTAACGTAATAATGATTTTCTGTATAAACACTGACTTAATATTTCTGTTTGTGTACGATAGTCCTTGAAGAAATGTTTTAACTTCCATTATCTGCTTTATTAATTTCTGAACCCCAAAATGCCAAAACGCATCTTCCGGGGTAAACCCGCCATATTCATTGAATGTTCTTTTGCTGTATTTTTTTAAAATGATATATTTAACTTATGGTAAATTGGCATCAGTTGC
>NC_079172.1:46772599-46802599 GCF_947568905.1 Ostrea edulis
TTGTCGGTACCCTTTTCAATGTATTTGCCATATGTAAAAATCTAGATTTCATATCGTCATAAAATATATGCCACACACTTTGAAAGATTGTAGCTAGCAACCTTGAGGAAAATCTCTGTTTAACAGATATATCAGGGAGTGGGACTCGCCGTTTTGGGATTTTTATCACGTTCCCGCGCAGCCCCTTCTGTATGCTTGTATGAACACTATCGTAATAATAATCACGTCAAACAATCTTAAATAGGCAAGTAATTACATTAACATGCAGTATAATCTTTCAAATGATGTAAAACAATCTTTAACACCCACTAGGATAGGTTTGAAGGTAAGAAGCGGGCATTTTACTGTCAATATCTAAGAACAGATAACTCGTGTGAGCTTTGTGGCGAATGTCTCTTTATCCGTTTTGACACTTGCTACAGAATAGCAATGTGATAAGTAATATGCATAATCGATAGGCTTAGTTGTGAAGCTACAAGTATTTCACCCGACTCCTTGAGTATTCGATGCTCTTTATTTAGATGTGTATCATACATACAATTATAGTACGTAAACTAAAATCAAATTCACAATATACTAGTAATTCCTAATAAAGTATTTTATGTCCTACTTTGTCATATGGTAAAGAACAATATGTTCAAGACTGCTTTACTCTCCTTGTTCCGATCTGGTATTAAGGTTCTATGCCATGTGTATTCAGTTCTACATCGTATGAATAATTTCTGTTTAATTTGTTACTGAAATTTAGAGTCATTCAAGATGTTTATCACAGGTGTAATCCATGTGCTAATTCTGCTTCGTAAAACTTGCTACATCAGAAAGAATACATAGTGCACTTCGGGTTTATAAATCACCTGAGCGGAAAGATTTGTTGAACTTTTTTGATCGAAGTTCGTCGTAGTCTGTCTATATGTTAACTTCTCAACTTCTTCTTAAGAACTACTGTGCCAAATTCAACTAAACTTGTCACAAAAGCATCCTTAAGTAAAGGGACTTCACCTTTATCAAATTGTAGGACATTGCCCCTTTCTAAGTAAACATACTTCTTCGCATCAACTTTTAAACGTCTGTTGCGGCCGGGATTCGAACCCCGACCTTCCGCATGCGGGGCGAACGCTCTACCTCTAGACCACCGAAGCGGTTAAATTAATAAGGAAGCATCTTAATCTAGTGTAAACTGAAGTTTGTTCAATGACACTTTGGTCCAGGGCGGGGTTATGAGAGGGTTTAAAACCTTACTTGAAAATATATAGGACAACTCTTTGAAAATACTTTCCAAATACCTACAATGATTCGACTTTTAAACTTTATATGCAACCATCATCATGTATTCAATTTTGTTTACACCATGCACCCTGGGTTCAGGACGAGGCCACAAGAGGGGTTTAAATAGGGTTATTTAGGAAATGTTTTCTCAATATCAACAAACTTAAGGTACATCGTTTTCAACTAATATGCAATCATTCTAATTGGATTAACATTTACTCCATGACCCCGGGACCAGGGTGGGACAATCCTTGGGTAATGCTCAGGTGAGCGATGTGGTCCATGGTCCTCCTGCTTTTTTCTCTCCTAACGTTGGATGTGCATCTTCACCTTTCTTCGGATTTTCTAAACAGAAGAGGCGATGAAGATAATATTCTCATAATCCATTGATTATGGTTATACGCCGTTTTGGCAACGTCAGCATATTGAAGGTTTTCACTGGACCCAGTTAAGGTCTACATCAACCCTAACCTCACTTCTTAAAGTCGTGTGCATATCCCTACCTCAGATTCGATTCTCGCATCCCAACATGTTTATGATCCATTAGACTTATCTCTGAAGTAGCATATAGGAACTTTTTGAAAGCGAATGTTTTGTAAAATCATCATTCAGTAACATTTTAGGGTTATCTCTCTTTACGTAATTTGTACACGTTGTTAAATAGCTATTAAGAGATCTGCATGTGTACCAAACTTTTATTACCCTGTCTTCGTATAGAATACTATATGCAAAACCATTGTCATATAACTATAAAAGTGAAACAACTGCAAGTGAGAGATGATTACTCTAATGTTTTTATAGATGTCCAGCTTTTAGTATATGCACCAAAAAAAAGTAATTTTATTTCATTATGGTTCGTTTTGAAGGATCAATGCTGAATGACCAGGAGTGAACAAAGAAACTAAAGGAAAAACATCGTTTTCAGATATTGTCTATATCTGTTATACAATAGTGAAATCGTTACATGATATTGATTGCTCGATTCTCTGAATTCATCTACCTCGTTATATCACTTAAGAAACATGGCGACGACCACGTGACTCGTAAAGAGCCGGAAATCCATCTGATTCCTCGCGACAATTAACTGATTTACATGCCAGCTTTCATAGAGACGGAATGGGAGTCTTAATGAAAATTTCAATAAGTGACATCTCCATTATGTACACAGAAAATTAATGTCGCTGCTTTGAGGAAATGAGGATTCTCAAAGTTTTTACTTTATATGCCTGAGAGGAATGAGAAATCAAGATAATTTTATGTGGGTTCCAAATCAGTTACGAATTCTTGATTTGTTTAATTTTCCTTGGAGAATAAAAGGTTTTTCAGATCTTATATGAAAATGCTAAATCGGAAAAAACTACAACAAAGAACACCGATATTTGCTATTATCGAGAGGTAATTTCTTGACGATGGTTTTGGTGTACTAAACAATTGTGAAATCAGGATAAGGTTGTGACGTAGATGATTATCGGACGATCGACCTTTTGATAAGATAACGAACAGTGATCATTCTCATAACTCCAATAAAAAATACAAAATTAAGAGTAGGGCAAACACGGACCCCTGGACATACCAGAAGTGGATCAGGTGCGTAGGAGCAGTAAGCATCCTCTGTCGACTGGTCATACTCGTCGTGAGTCCTACATCTTAATCAGGTAAACAGAAAAATCCGTAGTCAAAACCAGTGTGCCAAGAACGACCTAAAATTGGTATGAAACACGTCAGACAGCATTTGACCCAATGATAGGTTGTATTGGCAAACTAGATTGTTATAACGATCATAGAATTTGCGAAATGCTGACTTTAAACGAGACTGTTGAAACCCCTGTAACATCATCTTGTTTGTCAGTAACCTGCCTCGATTTAAAAACTGATCATACGCAGAACAAACTCTTGCGTATCAAATCAGTTAAAAGATATAAAGACCATATGCACGTGATAATGGAATACCGTATAACGGGTTATTTTTGCGTATCACAAATTTTGCGAAAATACCCCAAAATACTATTATTTTCTATTTGCGTAGTTCTTTCTTTGCGAATCTCCAACTTGCAAATTAATTGACACTTGACAGGTTTCAAGTTTGTATAGAACAAACATTACTGTAAGTTACGCGTGTTGACACTCGACAAGTTAACAGGTGCGTGTACAGAGTGATAACGCCTGATTACCGTTTCAGACAGTTTGTACTACACCCGAGGTGGCGAGTTTCTACTCACTGAATTATTCTTTTAATGCAAGAAAGGTACACAATCGGTGTAAATTTTATGCGAATTTCATTGTTTGCGATTCAAAAATACTCGCAAAGAAAGCGAAAATTGGATTGTCGCAACAACAAAAAAAAACCCCACCCCGTTATACGGTATTACTACATAAATATGGGAAGTTGACGGTGGAGAAGCTGAGATCATCTGATCCGAATATTTTTCAAAAGTTTTATCATTTTCTGTGTTGATCCCCTTTAATGTGTCCTATCTATATTTGCTTTGGGATAATTGTGTATCTGATACACACGTCTTGCATCATCACCTTGCAACAGTTCTATAATTTATATTATATGTTGTGTGATAGTCAGGTAACCATTGAGGTCCATGGGCCTCTTGTAGAACTAGCCATTCGTGTTCTAGGAATTTAACTCTGATGGCTGTGTTACATTGTTGAACGATAATCAGTAGTTAATGAAAATTCTAAATTTCAAGAATATATTCTCTCATTAACACGACCAGTTAAAACCCAGATAAGTCATTGCTTAGAAATCAAAATTAAGTAGTGTACTCGTGTTAGAAAATATCATTTGCACATGCGCGGATCCAAACATTTTCCGGAAGGGCAGCTTTGGCAATCTCTTCCAGGGGATTCTAACCTATAAGGGGTTCAGCAGTTATTGTTGTATTGATGAAACTGCAAACAAAGTAGAGTATATGTATCTCGAAAGGGGGTTGGGGTTGTCCCTCCTTCTTGGTCTGCATTGCTAAGTTGTAAAATGTTCTTAGTCATATGTGAGAAAAACAGTGGCAATAATGAACTTGACGTTTGATAGAGTAAGCGGTGACGTGGCCGTTGATATCCGTTTCTTGAAGATGCGGTGTATATACCTTGTCAGGTTGCCTGGTAACCACTGACACGCTCCTGTAGATGACGACAAGTCAGAGAAGAAATTCAAGCTGCCTATAATGGGAAATTAAAACTTCTTGGGATTTCATATTGACTCAACCCTTAGCATCCTTCATGTAGAACTGTTTTCCATGCAGACGCTGTTGAATAGGTTTCTGTTCTGAATGCTGCATTTAATACATCTTGTATTTGACTTGATCTGGTTATTATAGTCGATGTTACTGTAATATATAATGATTAGACCCTCGCTGTCTTTACTACAGATTCAGATTTCCTGTTAGCTTAACTCTACGGGATATGCTTTGGAAAGAGGCTTATTCTTACTACCAAGGAAGAATCTCCATACTATTCATCTGTCGAAGAAATGTAGTGCAACATCTGTACATACATTTGTATCTTTTCAATTTCCCCATGTTTCATTATGAGGCCACATTTAATATTTTGTACGTTCATTTCTAAATCATGAATGTAACATTTAAATGTAAAACACAGACTTGAGAATGTTTAGTATTTGGGAGGTTGCGTACTATATTCCTCCGTAGAAGTGAAAGTCACGGGTCTTTCGAATGAGACTGTAAATAGAAATATTACGTCATGGTAGGCGTGGACACTAAAGTAACCATAGGAATTTATCCTTGTACATTTTATATCACAAAACTGCCTTTTATCAAAAACGTCTCTTGAATTAATTTCACTTCAGTTTGTGACGAAATTCACACTATAATAGTAACTTGGAGTCATATCAAAACCAGATATTGCGGAGTCTATAACCTATTAATCACAAATTCATTTATTATTTTGTTTGAAAGTTCTGGATCTTTTACTTGAGGTAGCTCCATCCTCATGTGACTTATCAATATTAATGGTTAAAAGTGGAAAAACTTTATTAATTTCTACTCAATATAGTTTTATTTACTAAATAACCAAAGAAAATGTATATGTTGCCACCTTTTTATAGATGTCAGACATACAAAAAAAACAGAAGTATACATCAACATCAGAAAATCACACATTTTCGTTAAACAGAATAATAAAGATAGATAAAAACTTGTGGAAATGACAAAATATAAATATCAATAGTCTTTAAAAAAAACCCTGCTAATTCATAAATATGTATAGATTGATTGTAGATATTAGGGAAACCAATGTATAATAGACATCCAGTAGAGGAAATTCCAGCATAGGAGTTATTGCCCTTGACAACATTTTTAAAATCATAAATAATTGAATATCTATGGAAAATATTTTCAGTATTAATAGTTTATCAGATTTTTTATATCCAGTGAATAAAATTCCTCAAAAATATATATTTCTATCATGCGCAAAATTTAATTTATCAAGATTTTTGCAAAAACCTATGACATCACATGAGGATCGATCAACCTTAAGAGAAGGAAGCACATTTCTGAATTTAATAGATGTTTTTTTTTAATACTTTTTATGTCATCAGTACTGATCCGGAAATGATTTCGGAATAATACTTTGACAACTCTTTCTTGTCTCACTACAGAATATACATGTGTATCGACAGTAGTAACGCATTCCAAATGAAATATTTTCATACCCTACGTCATGTATCAATCGTGGCGAGAGGCCCATGGGCTTTAACGGTTACATGAGTATTGCACAAAAAGAACTTATATTGGATTTGCTTTCTCCAGTATCTCAACATTTAAGAAATAAATTCTAGTTTTGAAAATACACGAGGGTATCAACTGTGACGTTGTACGCCAACATACTACATGAAGCTCTTTAGCGCTTCATGAAAAGTATGCTGGCGTGAAGCGTTGCATTTCATACCCTCATGTATTTTCAAAAATGAAATTCATTTATTACTATATTTACGTTCTACTTTCATTTCTGCCGAAATTCACTGCCGTTAAAATAGACGTACTATATCTAAGAAGATTCATATGCACATTGTTTATATCTGCATTGCATTCATGAGGAAATAGCTGTCGTTGCAATTGGTAAAAATATCGAAGGCAGAAACATTAGGGATGTAAATATAACAATATGATGGTCATGGAATTTATTGGTGTGACCCAATGCTTAGTTGCTTATACAGTATGTTAGTTGTTTAACGTCCTTTGGAGAATATTTCACTCAGAGAAAAGTGCCACAATATTGTATTGTCATACTGTACGCACTCGTCTTTCCATTACAACATTATGGCTTGAAATAGATATTTCTCACATTTTATCAGTATCCTTCGCGATGACAGTGGTTCAAAGCCTTGCCAAGTTTTAAGTTTTAAACAATATATGTTTTATACCCCATAAGATATAGGCCATATAGTTTCTTGGAATAAGTCAAAAATATTCAAAAGTTTAAGAACATAAGCATGTTAGATGGTAAAATGGAGGCAGAAGTGAAGGGCGCGGGAAAGATAGATAAATGAGACGAGAGGGAAAGAAATAGAGGAAGGGAGCCTTAGAAAGGAGTGAGAGAAAAATAGAAAAGGGGAGGTAGGAAAGAGAAAGGGGCGTGATGTGAGAAAGGTTAATGCCCCTGACCTTACTCACGGGTCACGTGTGACATACAAAGGTCGCAGTAAGGGTTACAATTCATCCCTATGTATTTACGTAAAATGAAGTTTTAGCATTGTGATTGCCATTTTGTATTTAAGATAAGTTTTAGGAATTACAGAGGGTATTGTCCTTATAAGATAAATACTGCCATCATGATATATCTTAAAATGCAAGTGTCTGTGTAGAATATAACCTGCTCCATCTCCAACTGCCACAACTAACATAGGATGAAAAGCTGGCACGTTTTTGTTTGGTTATAACCAGGATTGATCATTTAAAGCTGAATTAAGATCGTCTCCCCGCTGCTGTGAAGACATTTATTAAGGCTTTGATCTGCAACATATTCTACATTAAACAGATAGGGTTCATTGACTGTGTATAATGACGTGCTGTTATACAATGACATCTATCCGTCTATATCACAATTAGAGGGCATTGCAGCAGCAAGGATTAGCTGTGTTGCATAAAGGCTGCAGAAAATGGGTTTCGCGAACCTTCAATATTGATAGGGAAATATTCTCCGTCTTGTAATGGCACTGATGGCTATTTCCTATTTTTAAGGTTAGAGTAATTAAATTACGCTCTTGAAAATCAATCTATGGAGAAGGTAAAATCAGGAGTCATGCGCTCTGTAGTTCTTCTGCAATTCCCGTTGGACCACAGTACATACATGTACATTATGCTATTTTTCGTTGGACGCCGTCCTCACATTAGGTTATGTAAACTTTACACTGTGTATATGTAAAAGCCCAGTTTTGCTATTTATATCACATAAGCTCGACTTCCGAATTAATATTTCATATTACTAACACGAGTAGGTGATATCACTTGATTATTAACGTGATAGCTCTTATTGAATAAATGATATCCAATAAACAAATCGTTTTTTAGTTAAAAAGGTAAATACATGTACATACATCACGAATAACAAATAAGTGATTCATGTATCACGAATAACAAATAAGTGATTCATGTATCACCTATTCTCATACCATTAATTTTGATTGATTCACTAAATGGCATTACATACAATTGTATACTAGTATGCACAAGTACCGCACTGGTGACGTCGCAATACGAGTGAAAAATTCTCGACGGGGAGTAAACCAAACTATTAATCAACGTATCCCGGGACACTCCTAGCCCAGATTCCTCAGTTTTGACATTCCGGGACACTCCTAGTCCAGATTCCTCAGTCCTGACATCCCGGGACACTCCTAGCCCAGATTCCTCAGTTCTGACATCCCAGGACACTCCTAGCCCAGATTCCTCAGTTCTGGCATCCCGGGACACTCCTAGCCCAGATTCCTCAGTTCTGGCATCCCGGGACACTCCTAGCCCAGATTTCTCAGTTCTGGCATCCCAGGACACTCCTAGCCCAGATTCCTCAGTTCTGGCCATTTTGAATTCGCTGTTAAGCCCCTTTCACACATTCAAGGATCAGGCCCCTTTCACACATTCAAGGATCAGGAGCCGGTGGACGCCGGGGGCAAAATTATAGTCATCCGGGGTGATCGGACATCTTTGGGTCTGTGACGTCATAATGTCGGTGTCTTATTACAATGCAGACACGGAAAACGCCGGTTTCCCTACGGATCAGCACGGTAGCCCGCACGTCCCCGGAAAAAATCCCGGTCGGTGCCGGCGTGATCACGGAACGTACGGAAGATCACAGTTTTTGCCGGTCCATCCACGGTTGTTTCGCGGATGTCCACGGATTATCACGGTCTTTCTCCCCCGCGTTTATCGTGATCGTCCGTGTTGTTTCCGGAACAATCCGTAGGCATCCGTGTTTTTCAGCAAAACAGTGTCGTATACGGACGACCCGGGACTTTGCATGGTCACTTCGGTGGCTACACGGACTTCTCGGTTGATACACGGACCTCTCGTTTGATATACGGATCAATACGAAGGGTTTTCTTCTAGGACGATTCGGGGGGGGGGGGGGGGGGGGGGGGGGGGGGGGGGGAATTAAACATGTTTAATTTTTTTCCCGGTTTGGCTTGACCAAGTCGAATGCTCCCGGACGACGCCGGATGCATATACGGTTTTTACAGGGTGATGACGGATTGTCACGGACCATCACGGATTGACGATCCGGCGTCTCATCCGTGGATGTGTGAAAGGGGCTAAAACTTACTATTCGCAACAGAAGTGCGGGAAATATACATCAAGTGAGTTACCCGTACGCGTTTGCTCAGATTTAATTGTTATAACATTTTAGCATCATCTCTAACTCATTTTTACAACAAATTTTCAGGATTGAGTCTTGTATAAAGACCTTGGTTCCTATTCCTTTTCAAGGTTAAGGCAGTAGGAAACGAAATTGATCATTTACAACATTCAAAGACATTTTTCATTCAAATTTTGTACTTGATGGAAATGGTACTTTCATAGATTCCTACTGCTTTTCAAGTTTACAGAAAGGGTAACGAACAGTGATAAATATGAAAAAATAAAATAAAAAATAAATAAATCTATACACAGTACAAAATCAATATGGGACCACCTGGAAATACCACAGGTGGGCTCAGGCGCCTAGAGGGAATAATTATCACGCCTCAGACAAAATTGTTGAGATCTAGCCTAATTGGTCAGACGCCGTGAAAAAACCGTATCATGCGAGAAAAATCCCTATTGAGCGAGTAATTTATTGTCGGGTTCGACTTGCAGCCGTGACAAAATTGGAGAAGCGATAAGGTGTATGATATAGACCCCCCATATATACAGTTAGATCTTCAACGTGATAAATTCGTTACACAGTTAGTTAGTGACCTGACACGGAAAAATACATGGTGTGAAAAGACCTGATGACCGGTCACACCCGCCGTGAGTCCTATATCTTAATCAGGTAAACGGAGTAATGTGTAGTAGAGGTGAAAGGTCAAGGTCAGTGAAAGGAAAATTTCAAAATTATACATGTATGTACATAATTGAGGTAGCATTTTTAAAATTCAAATTTGATCAAGAATAAAACATTGCATAGCTATAGATATATTGATTCCTATTGGATTTAGAGGGGGTGTAAAAGGTCAAGGTCATTGGAAGAATAATTCCCTTATAAACTTTTTTAAATTTGTTATCAGATAAACTGGCAAGGGTATATTTTGGTAAGATGGATGTTATCTTACAGCAAAGGATTGGGTTCCTACTGAACATGTGCAGTTCAAAGTTTGTTTCAGATTTTAATGATCCTTAAAGAAAACTCAATGCTATCTTACGAAGTGTCATGTTACGTGGGGTGGTGTTCCACAACAAGCACCAAACTTTTCACGCTTTACCGAATCCTGGTTTCAATTTCCTATCTTCCGAACTTTGTTGACTCTTGAAATTCCCGCAATGTCACAACAACACTGTGCGGTGAACATATATATATATATATATTTATATATATATTTATTTATTTAAAAATGACTAAAACTCTCAATGTGAACAAATAGGATTACGTAGGTTTATCGTGATTTTGTACAGTGGAAGTTAGTAGAACAGTGACAGAGGTTAAAATAGTTGATTTCAATGAATATGATTTTCATTATAGAGCATATATCACTGTGTATAGTACTGTATATTTAAAAAAGTTGGTTCATTGGTTGTATATTGTTTTAACGTCCCACTCGACAATTTTTCACTGACCATTGCCCGTGAAGGGCTGCAACATTTAGGCCTATGTTCGGCGCTTACGGCCTTTAAGCAGGGAGGGATCTTCATCGTGTCACACCTGCTGTGACACGGAGGCTCGGTTTTGCGGTCTCATCCGAACGGCCGCCCCATTTAGTCGGCTCTTACGACAAACAAGTGGTACTGAGGACCTATTCTAACCCTTAGTGTAGAAGTATCTACTATAAAGCAGACACACACACACACACATAGTGCATTCGCTGTTTAAAATTAAGTTGCCTCTTCATTTAGTTCAGATTGATTTACTTAGCCCTTCCTTTGCGCTCTTTGCTTTGTTGACTTCCATTGTTTTTCTTTCCTTTCCTGTTTTCCTTTTTTACTGCTTGTTTTTAGTTTCTGTCAATTCCCTATCCTTTGTGCGTCTATCCTGTGGTTTCTCTGTGAGGGAACTTAATTCAACAGCCCCAATCTTTGGTTCACTTTCTTTAGATATATGTTCCAAGCCTGTGATATTAATCTCATTGAATTTTCGATATGAATATTGGGACAATAAAGTCTTCCTACCTGTACTATCCTCTTATATGTCCCCAACTTCTGTGTATACTTTGGAGAGACCGGCTTCTGTTTACATTAGTATTAGCAAGAGAATGTGCACTTTTCTACTTGCTTTGATTTTTTCAAAATTGCATACATGTAGTTCTATAAACGCCACTTTGGGCAATTGAGTGAAAAGGCTTGATACAACAATACACAGGGAAGTTTGCAGTAAGACGTTGTGGAATTTATAGATCTTTGAACTAGTAATCCCAAAACAGTCCTTAAACTATGGGTGTGGTTGATTTTGGTTCACAATTTTTGCAAACGATCACCGACTTGCCTTTTGCTATCTTTTTTGTTTTCCTTTTTTTTTTTGATAAGTCTTTCTAAACTTTCAAATTATGAGTAAAAATCTGGGATGGACTGATTACGTGGTTAATCTGTCAGAAAACAATTACATGTACAAGTCTTATATGTGTTGCAGGAAATTCATGATGTGAAAAAGAATATGACTAGATGTACTAGGCGCCTGTATTTTTATTCATAGTGTCTAGAAAACACGTATTTTACAAACAGAACACTTCGATTTGTTCGACGCTGTTATCAATCCACCCCTGTAGAATGCCAACAATACTGTGATACTGAAAAACAATTATACATCTTTTCATTGTTACTTAATTATAATGCACATGTCAATAACTATGAAGCACTTTCACCTCACCTAAGCCGAAGGCTCAAGTGAGCTTTGTCCGCTGCCTGTAGTCGTCTGCGTCGACGTTAACCTTTCACAATTTCATCTTCTCCAGAACCACTGGATAAATTTCAATCAAACTTAGCTCAAATCATCCTTAGATAAAGGGGATTCAATTTCAAATGAAGGGTCATGCTCCCTCTAGAGGTGATATAATCAAGAAAAGACAAAAATTGGATTAGGTCATTTAAAATCTTCTCGAGAACCACTGAGCCAGAAAAGTTGAAATTTACATGAAAGCTTTCTAACATAGTGTAGATTCAAGTTTGTTCAAATCATGGTCCCCGAGGATAGGGTGGGGCCACAATAGGGGATCAAAGTAGTGCATATATATATATATATATATATATATATATATATATATATATATATATATAAGCACTGAAAAGGCCACGACACTGTTGGTTATTTAAGAAAGTAGGGTGTTGTTGGGTTTTTGTGCTTTTATATATATATAGGGAATTTTTTTTTCTACCAGCAACCGCCGCGGTGGTCTAGAGGTAGAGCGTTCGCCCCGCATGCCGAAGATGGAGTTCGAATCCCGACCGTGACAGATCTAAGTCGTTAAAAACAGGTAGTAACAGTTCAATCTCCAAACGCTCGGCATCAGATATGAATGTCATGGATCCTCGGAGATGACCTTCCAAACGGATGCCCCGTGTGTCACAGTAGGTGTGGCACGATAAAGAATCCTCACTGTTCAATGGCTATAAGCGCCGAGCATAGTCCTAAATTTGAAGCCCTTCACTAGTATTTGTAACGTCTCGATATGATAGATTGATAATGGTTTTACGCCGTTTTGGCAATATTTCAGCCATTTTACGGCGGTTAACTTATTCAAATATGTTTGGTTGTGAGTGTTTGAGTTTCCCTGACGGCACCCAGTGAGCCTACTCTTTTTCTAAAATCAGGGAAACGATCTTTTGCGTGCCAAGGGGGTTGTGATCTTTGACCGTCTCTATATGAGTGAAAAATTCTCGAGGCACGTTAAACAAGATACAGTCAATCAATCTCAATACCAGCTGGGCTCTAAGTTTGATATGGGAATATACAGGAAATCAATCAAAACAAATTTTCTTCAAATTTAGCGAGACTACACTAAATCGTACGTATCAAATTCGAAACGTTCCTAAAGTGACTAAAGTCGGGGGTATAATTGTTTTTATCCTATCTGTCTGAAACTTGCGTACAACTTTTGAATGGTGAGTGAAAGGGTTCTCATATTTCATAGGTTTATTCCATGTAACAAGACTTTTCTATAGTAACCAAAGTTTTTGACCTTGGGGTTTGACCTACTTTTAAAAATCCTAACTTATTAATTATCTCCAGAACTATTTAAGGTCGTGCATTATTAAAGTATATAAATTCTTTATGGCAAGGCCTTTCATTTGATACTAGTGTGTTGTTTGACCTCGTGAACTTGACTATGGAGTTGACCTACTTTAAAGAAAATTTGCCCTTTTAAATATCATTTTAAATGTAAGTAGTGCTTTCACCTTTGGTATATAGATTTCTTATGGCAAACTGTTCTATTTCATACCATGATTTATGACCTTGACCTTCTCCAAAACACCAAGGTTATGTAATTCATATTGGTGTTGAGGCATCTCTATGTTGTGTGAATTAAAGTTTGGTTATGTTGTGACCCTTTAGGGCTAGTTTTGGGCCACAATTTGTGGTCCAAATTTTTCAAAGGTTTGCAAAAAATCTTTTTAAAAATCAAATTACCTCAACAACAGCAGGGTCAAGCTGACTCGGGTGATCCTACTGTAACGTCATAAATACAATGTCCCGATAGGACCATATTGTCACAACTCTATTTTGTATTCCTTAAAGGATTTATGAGACTGATCACTGTTCGTTATCTTCACCTTTTACACGCCGTTGCACTAACATAACTTTACACACAACGCCGTCGCTCTAACTCAAGTTTACAACGTGGCTTCACCGCGTTATTACAGAACATACTGTTGCGCTTTTGCAACTTTACAATTGCAACGTAGCGCGAGCGCGGCGTTGTTTGAAGTTGCTCTAGTGCGATATGCAAAATTGTGTTACATGATAGCACGTTCTGCAACTATGTGCGTTGTATATAAGAACTGTTGCGTCAGCTCGATGTGTATAGTTTTGTCAGCTGGACGCCGTATTGTGTGACAACACGCTATTGCACTCTTGCAAGTGGTCCTATCGGGATGCCATATGCATATCATCTGCGATCTATTTTGGATATCACTGCATCCTCAGCAACAGTCTTTGGATAAAAATAAACTCAAACTATATATATTGTATTTCTGAATAATCATCTGACATTTTTTGGTAGATATGTTGCTTTACCTGATTTACTGGAAAATCTCTGTTAATGTACTTCTAGTGTTTTGACACGAATAAGAATATACATGATGTGTTTTTGCATATTAACTCTTCAAAATAAACTGCCATATGTATGCATATTTTACTGACTTGAAAGCTTTAGGAGAGGATATGTGGTGCCAATTAACGTTGTGCAATTGCATGCAAGAACAATATTTAAGTGGTGGACTTGACGTGAGGCTAAGCAGTAGGCAGAATGACTGCAGAGATGTGTCTATAAATTCAAACTTGGCGCATTGCTCTGTGTGATCGATGGGTCGAATTCCCTCTTAATACAGAATTATGGAGAAACTAAATGTAAATCGTATGGTTTCCTATCGGCCGGTCCTTGTTCTTCTGCTGTCATTTGCCAAGCGTCGTCTTGGTTTTGCGACATGTTTATCTTAACACAAGTGTCAGACCAATCGGGGACTGTCTCCTACCCAATAATTAACTTCTCTTCATCATGAAAATCATTTCCCACTTAGTAGAGGTTACTCATTCCGGAACGTAACCGCACGTGTATACTCGCACACCATGTGTGAACGTTTGTCAGACAGCCAGACGAACAAACGGAGAGGGAGATGAAATTTGCTCTTTCAATAACTAAATTGAATAAAATGGCACTCCATGTACTTGAATTATGAATCTTTAAAAATTCAGCACCTTTAGAGCAACAGGTCAATGTGGACCGGTCACACCTGCTGTCTGTGTATATCATATACATGTATATTAGTTTGGTTTATTTTTCTTAATTGACAATCTAAAATTTCCCTTTCCCTATCGGCTAGTAAAAAGTAAATACTATCGGAAGGAGATTGGGTAGCAAAAGTGAACAAAATATTCCGAATTACTGTGTGTAAAAAAAAAAAGGATGAACTGAGCAACATAGATTATGAAATGTAAAATACTGTACAGATTTAAAATTTGCGTCATTTTCTCGCCAGCTTTCGTTCAAATCCACTAGTGTACATGATGAACTTGTTAACTTTAAGAGATAATAATGGCATTATCAGAAATCGACACTGTAATCAAATCTGTATAAAATCAAACAGTTAATAAACGTCATAAACATACGTCGTCTCAGGGTACTTGGTAAAATGAAATGCACTTCATGAAAACAGGGGGGAAAAAAATTAAATTGGTTATCTTAGTATGAATATATTATCAAGCGTGTATCATAGCCTTGGGATATTTAGTTGAAGGAATGTTAGTATTGCCAGTTTTCATAGCGCCTTTTTCATCCTCCATCGAAATGGTCCATGTTATACCCAAAAATCGTGGGGGGAGGGACCAACGATTGTCAACTCTATAAGAGGCCCACTACCCCAATGACATCAGACTTTTAAAATCACAAATCAGTTAAGTGATTGTAGCTGAGCCTGGCCGAGGTCGTGTAGCTCTCCTCTATAAATGCAGTTTCCATATAGATCGATCTCTTCATCCTACAGCGCCTTACATAAATGATGCGGAATCACGAAATATTTTGATTGTTTTGCACTCTTCTTGCAAACTATTGGACACAGATTGGAAAAAGAGATATGTGGATAGCCAGCTGCTTTCCTCTTTGTTTGTTATTTGTACCTGTATATGACAACAAACAGGGATGTTATCCATTGTTTACAAGTGATGATACATCTATTGATTATTGAAAAAAAATTGCATCTAATTAATCATAATTAAGGAGAGAGAAAAAAATAAGTCACTAGAGTTAAAAATAAAAAAAGAAAGAAGTGTTGCACTCGGTAGACAGCAAACAGTCCAGTTGAATTTAATGCGTTAGTACAACAGAAACTACATAACAAATTGAAAGAAACAGACCAAATGTATTATATGACAAGAGACATCTGCGTGCGTTATGCAGTAATGAAGAAGTCACTGAAACTTCATTCGTCATTGGCGGTTGTAAGGACGGCATGATAGAAGCTACACTGTACCTGAGCTGATACACTTGGATTAAAAAATCGCCGTACGTTAGGTAATCACCAATAATTGGATTCCCCATATCACGATAGCAGGTTTTTAGGAATTCTTACAAAACGTATGAAGACGAAACATGAGATGATGATCCAAAATATTGGAAAAGCATCTGAAACGCTATTCTCGGAGGACTAATAGTGAAAATTGAAAGTCAATTTCGCTGGGCAGTAACTGGTATTTGTAAATATGTCGTAAGAGCTATTGGTGCTGTTGTCTCCTCAAGTATTTTAGAGGGGAAAATAAAATTCAGTTGATTGTTTTGAAAAAAATACAGAGAGTTTGTGAATAGCGTTAAGGTAGAAAAGGATTTTTTCCATTGTGATGTTGCTATCTAAATTAAATGTCCTTTGAAATGATGTTGGATGCAATTTTGTGAAAACATCGTTCAGCAGATAGCGTTGCAGATTCGGTGTCATGAACAGCCTCCTGGGGACTACTTTCTGGAATATTTCTAGAGTGTTAAGCAGCAAAGCGAAAGGTCTGTCACCACTTATCAGAATCTCCGCTAGGAACCCGGCGAAGAATTGCGTTTAAAAGTCCTCCAAGAAGAATGTGTCATTTCTACGAGCAACAGGTTGAACCACGCTAAATTTTTATCGGATTTCTTTGGGATTTTTTCCGTGTATAAATTTACCTAGAACATGAGTTCGCGTTAAAAATCCATTTAGTAATGTGAGAAGCTTGGTCGACGAATTGAGACAAAGTGAGATTTCCCCCGCTAATGTGGATTATTTGCTCTGTTGGAAGACCTTGTGACAGGAAGAAAGTCGTATAGTACTCCGTGAATATCGGGATTTTTAAATATTCAGAATCAACATGATTCGGCGGTTCCTTTGGTTTTCGGTCAGTGACATTGCTGGAGCGTGTAGGTGAGAGGTCAAACGTTCAATATTTTTGGCGGGAGATTTGGTCTCTATGGAGGAGTCGTCCTCCAGTGAGGCTCTTGCCAGTGTCGTTGAGACCACACCCTTCGTGCGAGACAAACAGCGTACAAAAGAGATGAATTATATCTGTGCGATTGGAAGTCGCATCATGAAGATAATCGATCGTTACTTGTTCGATATAGGTAAGCTAACATTTACATTGTGTCCGAATTTAGAATTTTATACTGCAACAGGTGTTCAACGACAGGCAGGCGGAATGATGTCCACGTGGATCGAATCCATGATAACATAAGTAGTCGATAAAAGAAAAATACACACATCTAGGTTTCCTAATTTAAAGATGGTGGGGTGGTAAATAATGTCTTGTGATCCTACGTCACAACCCCTATTCAAATCCTAGGTCTGGGAACCCTAGAAACATGAATAAAGCCAGACACACTTCTCTAATAATGAAAACCAATGCAGTGTATATGGTCTGATGCAATATATAGATTTTCAGTAATATCAAGTTGCATTTACCCTTTATATTTAATGCGCTTATAAACGTTGTGTGAGCTTTATTATTCAATGAAACTAAAACAAATTGCCAGGGAGTTTCTCATTTCTGAAGTTTTCTTTAAATTAAACATAAAAACAACCAATTTCAATCATTCTTTCTCGGCAACGGATGTCATTTTTATTTACTGTAAAACCCTTATACATTGATAGTTAGGTTCACTAATGAGGCTGTATGTTTTGTTCGGTTTTTATTAAGAAGGTTGTGTCAGAGCATAATTATAGTCAACTTTTGCTGGGTCGGAAAATTGATCTAAATCAATGCAGAGGTTTGCATTCTCTGAACGTTCTAATTTTTGTAAATAGTTTAGTTGTTTGTTTGTTGTTGGATTTTGCTAAGGAAATCTTTTTAACAACATAGGTGTGCTGTGTTTGGTGGGTTGAATAACAAAACCTCTGTTGATGTGAGGGATGTCATTCGTCAATGTTAATGGCAGAAAATGTGTATCAGTAAATACAACCAATGATATCAAGATATGCAGTTGAAGGTTTAGGTATATTTTCGAACGAAGTCCTCAGCGGTGAATACACTGTCTTGGGCTTAAAATAGGATATAAACAATGCTCAGGTCTTCAGTATTGTTACATAACTTTAATAGACAATTTTGACATTTTCAATCAACACAGGGAATTCGTTTAAGGGATTCAGACAGGCGAATTAATTTCCCGCCCCGATAAGTGGTTTTTGTCTTTCCTTTGTGTCTTCCACGTCTTTGAACGAAAACTATCATAAGAATGCCGAACTGTCTTATCTCCAAGGTTCTGGACTTTATTCATGAGCCTCCTAATGAAAAAAAAAAACTTGCTTGTAACACGGTTTATACTTATTTTCTCATTTTTAAGCCAGTAAGAGAGTAAGCATTGAGTTTAGTCCATTAGAAACTTTTGCTTATGTGGTGCAGTGGTGAAAGCCCCCGGCAATTTGAACACCTGTTCGAACTTTCGATGTATTGTAGTAGTTACTCCCGTGTAGTGTAGTACTGTTGTATAATATGTTATGCGATTCTCCATTTATCTGACGAAATGAATATGTACAAAGGACTCCATCCAACATTCTAAATACCTAAATTTCGTTTTTCAAGGACAAACAAGTTGATGGTGCAAGGGTTTGAATAGTCTCGTTTAAAGTAAGCATTTCGCACATTCTATGGTCGTTATAACGATTTAGTTTGCCAATACAATCTACCATTGGGTCAAATGCTGTCTGACGTGTTGTTAGACCGTTCTCGGCACACTGATTTTGACTACGGATAACTCCGTTAACCTGATCAAGATATAGGGCTCACGGCGGTTGTGACCGGTCGGCAGGGGATTATTACTTCTCCTAGGCACCTGATCCCATCTCTGGTATATCCAGAGTCCGTGTTTGTTCAAATTTCTATTTTGTATTGCTTACAGGAGTTCAGAGATTGATCACTGTTCATTATTTTTGTAAACTCTCTCGAAATTTGTGTTCATGTTTAGGGGCACTCTATTACCCAGATTGTTGTCACGCTGTATATTTCTTTCTTACCACTACATGTATATGACACTGGTGTAAGACACCCGTGTAAGATACTGCGGTGACGTAATTCATTTATGATGTCATATATTTTCTATGATTTTGTTCATATTTCGTTTGATCTAACTTTCTGATTTTAAACACTTATGGTGTAAAGTATTTTTGGATGCCTGTGTAATATAAGTTCAAATGATAATTTTCTAAATTTTCAAAGCTACTACATTACTGCATTGAACTATGGGTAAAATATGAGAAAAATAAACCTTCATTATTTACCGTCAGAGCGTCGTTTTAGACTGCCAAAATTTCCCAATCCCATACTCGCGCTAATGAAGAACACACACACTCTCTATATACATGTGTATATAGTTCGTCAATACAACCTATCATTGGGTCAAATGCTGTCTGACATGTTTCACACCGATTGTTAGGCCGTTCTTGGTACAATGATTTTGACTACGGATAACTCCGTTTACCTGATCAGGATATAGGGCTCCTGACGGGTGTGGCCGGTCGACGGGGGATGCTTGCTTCTCTTGGGCACCTGGTCCCACCTTTGGTGTGCCCAGGGGTCCATGTTTGCCAACTGTCTATTTTGTATTGCTTATAGGCGTTATGAGATTGATCATTGTTCGTTATCTTCACCTTTTATATATATATATATATATATATATATATATATATAATTATATTGTTTCTTGTGACTTTGGAAATCGCTCAGTGTCGCATTAACCAGGAACATCCTGGGAAGTTAATCTTAAATGACAGATGATGCATCTAGCAACAGCTTTGAAATGAGTAAAAGTTTACATTAACTATCCGTAGAATATAAATCACATCTGTTGTTTTAACATTCTCTCTGCCCATCAGGATAAGGAAACAATTGATATCTGTATTTTTCCCGCAGCCACTCGTTTGAATTCAAGTACATAAACGACTGATGAATAATTTATAATGTTCGATAATATTTTCCTGCGAGTCGGTATGCTATAAATACGTTGTCATGTTTTTTCTGAGCCTGTGGGTAGTCATATTTTAAACTGAATGTACTTTTCAAGTTCTACATAATAGCTATTCTGCGCGGTGTGTGGCGAAGATGAATTCGAATATCTATTCTTTGTATGTAAAATAGCAATAAGCGCCTTATCACTGAATCGTCACTTTTGAGATCAATGCACTTGTATAAACAAGAGTTCAAGTGGACAGCGAATGGAAGATAGTCCAAGATACATGTAATGACACCATGAAAGCTCCACATTGACTAAATTCACTTTGTTTCATTTGATTCATTTCTTTGTGTCATGATCCCGTGAGAACACGGGTTAGAATCCTCAGTACACCTTGCTTGTCGTAAGAAGCGACTAAGTGGGGCAGTACTTCGGATGAGATCGTAAAAACCGAGGCTCCGTATCATAGCAGGTGTGGCATGATAAAGATCCCTTCCTGCTCAAAGGCCATAAGCGCCGAGCATTAATTTTGCAGCCCTTCAACGGCAATGACGATGTCTCCATGTGAGTGAAAGATTCACGAGAGGGACGTTAAACAATATACAATCAGTCAATCTTTGTGTCATGTTAAAAGTGAAACGAATAGAACGAATGTTATCAATATTGTAAAATGATTTTGACACACACATTTCATAATAATACAACATATAATGTCCATTAAAGTATTCTAAAAGTGTAACTTTTAAAACTATTACTATAGGTTGAAGTCATTTTACCCCTTGTCTTGTCGGAGTACGGTTTGTTGCGAATCCCTGTTTTAATAAAAAGCATCGAGTGATTCTGCAACTGGAAAAACATCTGTCAAAAATTTGCTCCTATTTTTCGTTTGGTTTTTTCATAAACAGTAAATTGGCATTATTAACGTTATTTATCCATTTTGGGGAGATGAGAGCAGTAATGGACAAACCTAATAACACGAAGTGATAGTCTCCTTTTCCATGCCATCCGGGTCCGATTTCAGCCAATCAACACGTCATTTTTCGCACTATGCAGTAATTGAGCTGTTTCTATGGAGATGGAAACAGATTTCCGGCTTCAGGTTCAGCATACAGGGTGTTGTGTAGCCTTCGATACAAAAATAGACTTTTGATAATGGCTTCTTGTATAACAACGTCCTGGTTACAACATTATGGTATCTGATGATAATTAGGCATTTCCAACATTGCCTTTGATAGAAGACCTTTATGGGTTTTCTCTGATCTATAGTATAAATTTGGTTTTTTTCCATATCCAATGTACTATTCTTGTTGTACATGCGCATATACATGTAGATGATGAAGTATAAATATCTCATTTTATATAAGGGAAGTCTACTGATGTCGTGCAGTTAAAGAAGTGATAATATTCAACAGAAATACGTTCCGTGCAAAAACATGTATTATTTTGTAGTTGTCAAGGCCAGTTATTGGAATATATATCACGGCGGGTGTGACCGGTCAACAGGGGATGCTTACTCCCCCTAGGCACCTGATCCCACCGTTGTTGTTTTCTGTGGTCCGTGTTCGCCCTATTCTCAATTGTTCATTCTTTAGAGGATTTATGAGATTGCTCACTGTTTGTTATCTTCATCTTTTTCATATTGTTTTATCCTCTCTCTTGGATTGATAGGGCCATACGATATTGTTTTGTTGGACTAGTGGGGCCATAAGATAATATGTGGTCCCCTTTGTTGTATGATTACGGCCATACGATATATTGTTTTGTTCCCCTTTGTTGGATTAGTCGGACCATTTGATACTGTTTGATTCCCTTTTTAGGGTTACAGGGTCATACGATATATTGTTTTGTTCTCCTTTGTTGGATTTTAGGGCCTATTTTATAACATATATTCTGAGAGCAGATTATCTCGGATCGAGAATAAGGACGCATGCATTAATTTAAAAACCATATTACGGTGATATTTTCTTCTTTGCCATAATGGATTCGAGAGATACATTACATGCTTTATACGAATAAAAAGTTTTGCATGGCAAATGGATTCTGTATTTCATAAATGTAATTATAGTAAAGTAATCATTATAAAGATTAAAAGCTTAGAATTTCAATTTAGTTTATAAATTCATACTTCTTAAAAAGTAAATCCAAACATTGCTTTCTTTAACAATAAACTTGACTGTATACGAGATGCGCATATGCTTGCAGTCTAGTTTGAAAGCCTTTAATTTTTCCTATAAAAATGCAGATTGCTATAGAGTGGAACGAAAATTATGTCAATGTAGGCGTCTGTAATTGCTTATGTTGTCGAGAGTAGCAGCTAACTTCCGCACGTAAGGGTATAGAACAAGGCAGTACCAGGGTAGCATTTTAATAATAATAAAAAAAACTTTTCTAAAGTAGGCTATTTCTCTCTGAACGCGAGTTTGAACATATTTCATGAATAATCATAAATAGACGTAAAAATTGAAATCAGTACATGTAAGATGTATATCTGATGCTTACGTACATTTATGTTTGAAGTGGATTTTCAATATCAAAGTATTCAGACGACAGTTGTCGAAACCTGACTGTTCATGTTCATAAGAAAAAACTGCAAATGAAGATTTTCGGGAAGAGCAAGTTTAGTGCCTCTGTAAAATGGATGCAGTATTTGGCAAAGCTTTAAACACATTTGTTATAAACAGATTGAAAATTTTGTTTCAATGTAATCGCTGGTTTGTTAATAAGTTTGTTACACACTAATCTTTATCTTTCTAAAAATCAGCAGGGCGATGTAGATAGATCTTTTGATGTTGCTCAGTCACGTGTTCTTAAAGGCAAGGGTGTGTCTATGTACAGCAAAATTTAATAAAATATACCAATAACAAAGATAATCATTAAAACATAGTTGAAAAGTGATATCAAATTCGATTGTATGTATACGAAGGGATATAGTTGCCAGCGTTCCATTGCCAAAACGTTGGCATTAGAGCTGACATTTCGAATGAGACATGCAAAACTTAATGTAGTCTCACTGCTTCGTATTTTGTCTATTGTGCACAGTAATTCAGTTCGAATTGGACACTATATAATTATGCCCCCTTCAAAGAAGAGGGGCATATTGCTTTGCACCTGTCGTTCGGTCGGTAGACCACATGTCCGCTCAATTTCTTGAGAACCTTTCACGTGATCATAATGATATTTCATATGTGGGTTGGTTATGAGTAGAAGAGGACCCCTATTGTTTTTCCAGGTCAAAAGGTTAAGGGTCAATCTATTCTGGACATAGGAATATACTGTCCGCTTAATATCTTGAGAACCCTTTGCTTGACAGACATGAGACTTGGTGCACTGGTACATCCTAAGGAGTAGATGACCCCTATTGATTTTGAGATCACATGGTCAAAGGTCAAGGGTTGAACTGGACGTAGTAATATATTGTCTCCTATATTTTAAGAATTGTTTGCTTGATTGACACCAAACTTGGTACACTGGTTCAGCATAAAGAGTAGATGACCCCTATTGATTTTAGGCCACATGGTCAATCCACTCCTGACATAAGATATTATCTGCTCCTGACATAAGATGATATTGTCTGCTGAATATTTTGAATTGATGATACTACTATCAATTGAATGATGTATCTGTATAACCCTTTTCAATTTTGCACCATGGGGGCATATGTGTTTTACAAACATCTCTTGTTTCGATAATAGTGATCTTGGTCACTAGCATTTAGGGGTGTTTTTTTTTGGCATGGTTTTGTTTTTGCTTGAGTGCGCAGACTCACTTTCACGGTAGGGAATTCTGAGAATACATTGTCGGAGGAAAATTATTCCCAGGAGAACCTATGTACATGTAATAAAAGAAGGTTATAAAAAATCTGATAACTTTTACTTATATTTCCCTGAAAACAATGCCATATGACAAAATTTAAAATCCAAATATTATCTGAATCTTTTGTTCGTTCGACATGTATGTAACACTTTAGAAAATTAAAGCAAAGTTGGGCCGCAAAACACTACCTTTCCAATCTTTTTTTAATCTGCACATGCACAGATAGAGTGAAATATCTGTAACTTCTTACACGTACATAACTCAAGTTTACTATTTGAAGGGGACATAACCTTCCCCAAAACCTTTCTATTCTTGACATCACTTCAGCTCCCCGGGTGTTCCTTGCTCCGTGTCATCGTGCTACCTTCTACTGTTCGTGTGTGTCACTCACCACAGTCAGCACATGAAACAAAGTAATAGCTTTTTAACTCTCCTGGGGGGAAATCCGCAGCTTATGATTTGCGTTATAATTCAGTTGATGATCTATACGAATATCGCGAGGATTAACAGTGTATTAATAAAGTCATATTTCGTGTGGATTGTCACTGAATGAAAGATGATAAATGGTCAAAATGAGGTTATTGACAGAGTGCGTTCTTGGCGCCAATTAGCCTGTAAAATCAGCTACTTTGAAATTGTTATAAACGACGTTGACATTTCAAAAATTAGTCCCCAAGTCGGTTATGTCTTTGAAAGGGTGTTAATCATGATGTCTTCAAGGAATAAGTCTGTATACAAAGGACGACCAGGAAGCGACAAGGAACCTGAAATGGACCACAACACAAACAGTATTCCCTGGTTCCTTGGCAAGATAGGGTCAAAGAGATTGGGGTCTGTGGAAGAAGTCGTCTTCGTTTTATTTTAGTAGGCCTCGTAACTCGAGTTATTAAAAGAGTAATACGTTCAATAATATGGTATGATTATTTTACTATTCAATAACCGTAGCTGTCTTAAAATCACAGCCAATCACGTGTCTCGTGCAGGATATTATATTTGTACAAATACAGAAAACGCCTTTGAATCAAATGGAAATAAAACAAAATAATTTACTAACATGTTTATTTTCAATTTATAGCACTAAAATAAACATTTTTACATTGACATACATAAATAATGGAAAACATTCCGTTTAAATAAAACTACATTTGATATATGTATAAAAATCAGTAGACTAGCAGCATTTATGTAGAATTTCCGCTTATGTTTTAATAAACAAAACAAACACATAGCCATTTGATTGCTGCAATTAATACACACAGTAGGTACAGAGCTTGTTATTATCCGGAATTTCATAAGAGATGCAGATCGTGTTCAAGTTTTATAACAATTGATCTACTTTCAGCAGATTTATGGCCATTATTCCAACTGTAAATGTGAATCAGATCAACCCCTTTTCTTGTTCCGATTTACATGATGGTAATTCATTGGTTGTACACCTTTTCATGTCAAATGGACACATCTAGTTTTTTCACTTATCAGGTGAGTCACCAACGATGATGGTGGTTCGTAAGTCTGCAGATGATGGTCTATCAGATTACAACCTTGGTTTTCTTGAGACCTCATCGGTTAGTGAGTGCAAAAAAAAAGATCAGTTTGGTTTTGGCAAGTGTGTTTTGCACTATAAGGATTCCATCACACTTATTTCAATCTGGAGACCAAAGTTCTGACGTTTGCGATAAAATATAATTTTCTCTGCCAATTATTGAAGGATTACCTGTACAGTCACCATAGCTTTACTTTGATACTGGTATATAAATCAATCAAAGGTGTGGAAACAAAGTGTTCTATGCATTCTACAGAACACTCGAACATTTACCAAGATCAATTGAATTAATTCTCTTGAAAGCTTAAGTTAATTTCACACAATATGTTTTGACAGTGAAATGGGTTGTAAGATTGATTGCTCTGCGCATGGCCGGAAACGGAAGCTAATGTATCTTGTAGGTTGATTAATAATCTACCCTGATAAATTGAAATTGTTGAAAAGTAAATGGTAATTTTGACGATAAAGATTATTGATTAATGTTTCTGAACATCTAAATATAGCTTTCTGGCACGAAAGTCACGTTTTGAATGCTTTTAAATTTCCAATGTTTAATCCAAAATCGAATCACCATTTCTTCTGCATTACATGATGTGCGTGCATTATTTACAAATGAGCTAATTTCAATTAGATGTCAATTATTTGCTTGCAAATAAATGTCTGTGTCACAGCAATCATTCGAAGAACATGAATACCCGTGCAATGTCTAATTTAAGAAGTATCTGGATTCTGCTGTAGCGTGATTTGATTACTTTATGTAAGTTTCAATTTAGAAAAGTTGAACTATATTGATAAATATAGCTCTAAAGGCCGTCCATTACAGAAATGGGGAAGTAAGGGTTAATATTGTCAAAATATTATCAATATGGTGATAAAAGCGACTCATTATCTCTACAATGTAGTAGACCTTTGGGTCATTAAAATTGTTCTCGCACACTTCATAAGCTAATTCTTTTTATTTTTTTCCCAAAATTATAAGGATACCTATGATAAGTTGAACACCGCACTTTGTTGTTTCCGTATACGTAGGTAAAACCAGCTGCCGTAGTAGAGACATTGTTTCGTAAAAAGAATTACGCATACTAGCATATAGCGGGAGGGATTTGTTTCCTTACTTATAAGCCGCGAGTTATTTTGAGATTTGCCAATTTTTCACATTAGTTTGGGCTGAAATCCTTAGAGAACATACATCAACGAAATTTAACACCTCAAATTTCTCCAATCTCCAAAGTCCATGAGAAGTCTTTTGAATCGTGTTAAGTCAACCACTGATATGATTTCCCATGGGACTCGAATGAGTTCAGAAAAATCATATTTGTTTATATCAATTTCAACAAAAACTTCTGAATGAAAGCGGAAATGGAGAAACCCCTCCGTTGGTATGTCTCTCTGTTCATGCCTACAGGTAACAACTTGATTTCAAGATTATAGAAAAAATTCACGATTTCCCCCAAAATTTTGTTTTTCACTTTTAATGATCAAAATCTACTGTCTAATGTGTTTAAAGGTTATCAAATGAAAATTAAGGTTATATATTATCACAGAATCCTATTTTAGAGAGTTCATTATTTGTTTTGTAAACAAAGATTGTGGTATGTTATTGTTTACGAAATTTTCAAAAGAAATGGATATTGATCTAAGTTTATTATATTTTTCACATTTCAAGCATTCTATGGGTAAAATGTGTCATCTAAAAGTTAAAATTTGTGACTATGCAAAATTAAGATGCTGTATATTACAAAATTAATATTTCACAGGTTTGTTTGAATATATATAAAAGACTCGAGTCTTTGTTTACAAAACACAGGTTTAAGGCTAAAATATTGCTTTTATTCTTGCATTCAGAAGGTCAAAATTTTGGCTGTCAACATCAAATGAATTCTATTTTTAATGTTTAACATCAAAAATGAAAAAAATGTTTTTTTTCAAAACTCGTGAACCAGTCCCTTTAGCAATGAAATTACACTTGAAGGATATTTTGACATCCAAAAGTCACGGTCACCAGGATCTATTTATTTAGTGATCATCGTGCTTAATCCTTTCATTATGACATTCAATCATACAGAATATCTAATAAAGAAAAGAGGGGAAAGTTTGTATTACACCCCCTCCCCTTTTTAGAGCATTTAGAAACACAGACGGATTTGTGGGATCCACTTTTCCACCAGCCATGCGAGCTTCCTTAGTATGATCACCCCCTCCCCATACACAGCTCAATTTGAACTTATTTTACCACCAGGAAGAGAATTAAGAACTACATGACTTATCATTTATTTGTGATATTCTGGATATACTAATGTGACTTGTTGGAGTAAACTTTGGAGGAAAATGAAAAGATTTCAACCGTTTTTAGGTCACCAGTTTTATTACAAAGTATATAGGTTTGTTTCAGGAAATTAGCATTGATTTATTTGTTGCTGATGTTACTAGTGAGCTTGAGAAACTTCTAGATTGAGCTTATGAATTCTATACCGTGCGGGGTCCCCGGAACTATTAATTATTGGTAATTGATTAACGAGAACATGAAGGGAAAATAAGTTTGTAAGTTTGTTTGTATGTCCCTCCAATAATTTTTCACTTATGTTCAGACGTCACCAGCTGTAGGTGAAGTACCACAAATTAGCGCTCAGGGCCGTAGGAAGGGTTCTTTAACGTGCCAACGCCTGCCGTGACGAGGGATCCCGTGATTTTCGCTCCTGAATGCCGAAGCGAAGGGGCAATCATTACCTATGTTTTCGTTTTAGGTTTGACGCGACCGTGGCACAACTGAGGCGCAAACTTCCCGTCACGAACCAAACGCTCTACCACCGAGCTACCGCGACAGGTGAAAATAAGTTGCAAAGGGTGAAAAAGAGAACAGTATGAAGTCTGACATGTAGTCTTAAACATTTAAAAACATTTACTTATAGTCAGATGACCGGGATAATTGTCATAAAAATTTAAGACGTGGATGTTCAGATAATTTTGTGTTTACTTAAAGGATGAAATTACGTGATTGTTACATGCTACATCAATTCAGTGTTTATAGTGATGAGCTTCAGACGCGCGTGTTTCTGCTAATTTTGCAGTGTAAGAAATGTCTAATCATACATGATATCGATCAAATAAGTTGTGCTAGATGGTGTCCCTTAGGAATGCTACGACTCTTGGCTGTACATACGATGTCTAATATTGATATGATGTAACATTTTATTCTTCTAAGTTTGTACTGAGTAGATGATGGTACAAATATAATTACAATTTGTTTCTATGGTTTTTTTTTTAATTCTGATTTTTCACTGAAGACCGCTAACGTCAAAACATTTATGAACATTATTCAAGATGTCCGCGCGGTAAGGGTTGCTTCCCATGGGTTTCTTTGTCTTGTTTCACAATGGAATGATATTTCATTGCCTTCTCAAAGGACAAGAAAATCTAATTTAAAAACGTTTAAAGATCAACGAAGATGCCCCTTCTAGTTTCGATCAGACCGATTTGTAATATAAGCAGACGACAGATGAACTATTTCAAGTCTACAACTCGAATTTCTTACCACAAGGTGTCTTCAAAGATTGTTCGGATTTTGCTGTAGTTCGTTCCCGATGAACATAGAGATGATTGATTTGAATAACATCTTGCAAGTTTTGATGGATATATTATAATTACGTACATGTATTTGTTATCGATATTGTTTTTTATCGAAGAGAACTCACTTATCTGAAATAATCAAGCTTCTATTCATAAACTTTTAGAAAATTAAAAATATGCTATTTATTCTACACAATAAACTCAAGTGTTTTTTTTATAACGTGAAACCATGATGTCTTCAAGAAGACATGGTTCAGTTAATCCTATCTCATTCTGTGATATCAGAAACACGATTTATACATTATCTGTTATTATTTGTACTATATGGAAGACTGTATTGAGAAGATGACTGGTCTCAAACAAACCACTTCTTTCACTTGGCTAATGTGATATATTTGTACATGTATCAAGATTAAGAAAATGTTCAGAAACTTTATGTTTGATGAAAGGAATTCTTAAGCCATCAATACTGATCAAGTGCTAGTAATTTTATTAGTGAGAAAATATTTACAACACGTTATATGGTTTCATCTCCCAGTAAATTTGATCTAAATCAGTGAGCATTAGCATCTGTGTCACGTTGATATATATTCCAAAGACAGCTCAATTCTAATCAAGGCTTGTAGAGGTGATAATCACCCTCAACTATAATTCAATTTGGATGAATGTGAAGATAACGAACAGTGATCAATCTCATAGCTCCTGTAAAGAATACAAAATCAAGAGTAGAGTAAATACGGACCCCTGGACATACCAGAGATGGAATCAGGTACCCAGGAGGATTAAGCATCCTCTGTCCACCGGTTACACTCACCGTGAGCCCTATTGGTTGGTTGTTTGTTTTACGTCCCGTTGAGAACGGAGTAATCCGTAGTCAAAATCAGTGTGCAAAAACAGCCTCAATTGTTATGAAACATCTTATACATAATTTTACTCAATGACAGGTTGCATTGGTAAATTAGATTAAATTATATGTTAGTAACTTAAGGGCTCAACATTAACTTTGTTTTACTTGTCCATTCGGACAAGGGACAAAGATATTTAT
>NC_079172.1:46805099-46872599 GCF_947568905.1 Ostrea edulis
AAAATTTAGGCCTATGCTCGGCGCTTATGGCCTTTGAGCAGAGAGGGATCTTTATCGTGCCACACCTGTTGTGACACGGGACCTCGGTTTTTACGGTCTCATCCGAAGGACCGCCCCAATTAGTTGCCTCTTACGACAAGCAAGGGGGTTCTGAGGACCTATTCTAACCCGGATCCCCATGGGATCTGAAATAATGAAAAGACGATAAAATTATAATATTATCTACTTTTTGCATCCGAATAAAGAAAAGACAATGGATTATAAAATGGCACAAATCAGCCACCATACCTAGCCCCTAGGCTAAACCTCTACAATCTTGAACGTAGCCCAGATACATTTACGTAGAAGTACCTCCACATACCTACTATATATCACTAATTTAAAAACATACTATAGGAACTCTTCAATTTCAGGAGATAAAATATTGCGCCATGGAAGTTAACATTTGAACGGAAAATTTTATTATGGGATGTACCTATCTAGACGGTAAGTAATACAACATTAATATAGTGATAAAGAGTTCGTTTAATAGTCAAATTACTTATTTGAAGCAATGTCACCTAGGTGCACATTAATTGTAAGAACCGAATGAAGTTGAATGTTTTCCATACATGAATTATGAAGGAACTGCTCAGAGATTCGGTGAAGGCATCAGTCCAAATATCCAGCCGAACCGATAGTATAGCATGTGTCGGAATTCCCTGTTGCACATGCAGAAACAGGAGTGATTTAAACTGGCTTTATATGGAATTAAAGCGATGAAACATGCATTGTACTCGTTGAACTTTAAAGATTTCTATTGATTGTAATTTGTAGAAGGATGTAGGCTCCGTCATCTTTCATCTAGTAATACAAAGGTATTGTTCTATTTTAAACGCACAATAAATTTCTACGTCTTTGGTTATTTTACAACCGGAAAAACCCTGCAAACCTAAAGTATACTTTGAAATCTATGAGATATTAATTAACCTATCGAGATATAGGGCTCACGTGACCGATCTACAGGGGATGCCTACTCCTCCTAGACACCTGATAGGTGTGTCCAGGGCTCCGTGTTTGCTTCACTCTTAATTTTGTATTCCTTATAGGAGTTATGAGATTGATCACTGTTCGTTATCTTCACCTTTCCATCAACATCTAAGTTCAAATGATTTTTTTTTTTTAATTCAGTAATGTCCAACGCGGGTGACTAAACGCGAGGTTGAACGTAGCATAGATATCAAAGAATAAAAGTGATAAACATTTATAGGTGATGCCACGCTAAACATTTCTAGATAAATCACCTCACATTACGTAAGACATAAAAACGTGAAAGTGTTTTCTAGGAAATGTAATAATTGAAAACATGCTTCTCCAAGACAAAGATCATCGATAAACATACCAAGGGTCTGAAATCAATTTTACGTGATGGATTTAATTGAGACTCATTAACCTAATGCACGTGTTGGCTTCGAGATAGCTTCAAAGCTTGCCAGATTCAATACTCATGATTTTATTTCTTGACATTTATCGTAATATGCGCAAATGCAAAAGTCAAACATCATTAGTAATTATTGCATTGATTGAACGCTGCGACAATTTGTGGATCGAATTACTTTTTAATTATTGTTACTTGGGAGATAATTCAGCACTAGGGCGACAATATCCTTGAAACTATTAACAATCATTTGGAACTTTTAACAAATGAAAAGGATTTTTTTTTTATCTTTAATGAGGAAATACAGAGAATAATGAAACAAAACAACAATTAGACCATTTTCGTTTAGTTGAAGTAATCCATGATACAGTAACCACAGGTATATTCGTGATAATTATAAAGAATCTTGCTTGTGAGATAACGGTTTTGTAGAGCTGTGTATTTACGAAAACTCCTAACCCAATATATAACCAGTTTAAATTACACGGTGATGAAGAAAAGTATAATAGTAACTGAATACTGTGAAGAAGATAGAGCTCCCCAATATAAATGAAAATCGACAGAGAATTAAGCATTTTCAATAGTTTTTACTGCCTAAACCCCATGAAAATAAAGGTGATAATAACTCACTCGACAAGCAGTGGTTAACGCTTTCATGAAAAATATGCCTGCATGAATTATAGCAGCTCATCCCCTCATGTACTTTCAAACTAAGCAATATTTTTTAATATTTACATTCTGCTTTCCTTTCTGTCGGAACTCCCATCTGTAAAGTAGACGTACTATGTTTATCAAGATTCATACGCACATTGTTTTCAACTACATCCCATTCATGAGGAAATGGCTATCTGTACTATTTGTAAAGATATCGAAAACAAAAGCATTGGATATTATATAAAACCACGAAAATCCAACAACACCCTACTTTCTTAAAGTGTCGGATCTACAAAGATACAAGGTCAAAAGCGCTGAAAAGGCCACGACACTGTTGGATATTTAAACCTCAAATTTTCGACACAACCCGCGTCTTTATCAAGCGACATACATTATGTATATTGCATAAACAAATATCACTTTCTACACACTTCGAAAAACCGACAAATAGTAATATACATTGTTAACAAGAATGATACACTGATGTACTGAATTGAGAAAAATGGTTTCCGTTGCAAGCGTGTCTACAGACGATGGTGCTAGAGAGTTTGTACCATCATCGGGTTGAGGTGAGAATAGAGATAATTCTTTCAAAAATTATAGAAATCAGAAAAAATTGGAGAGAAAACTTCTCAAACAACGAGATTGTGAAATAAAATGACGGGAAGATAATGATTAATTTGGAGTGAAAGTTAAACAATTTACATTGTATTTGGTAATTTTTACCACTGTGGATTCGGAATAGTAAACAGTGCCCACAACGATTGATTGATTGTATATTGTTTAATGTCCCTCTCGAGAATCTTTAACTCTTATGGAGACGTCACCATTGCCGGTGAAGGGCTTGGAATATTTGGCCTATGCTCGGTGCTTATGGACATTGAGGAGGGAGGGATCTTTATTGTGCCATACCTGCTGTGACACGGGACCACGATTTCTGCGGTCTCATCCGAAGGACCACCCCACTTAGTCGCCTCTTACGACAAGCAAGGGGTACTGAGGACCTATTCTAACCCGGATCCCCACGGTTTTGCCGACAGCGATAAATAATATGATTACTGCAAGAACACGATTAAAATACACAATCAACACAACTTTACCAATTAATAAACAAAGGAATCAATCTCGCACTGAAATCACCAATCCAAATGATGAGTGGGAGAGAAGTCTAGGAAAAAGATACTGTACTAATGTTCAAAGTCAATACATTTTTTCTTCCCCTTTTCAAGATGAAACAAATTAAAACCGCAATCCTGAAATTCTGATATCAGAACAAAGCTATATGAATCCGAACCTATAAATATTCCTGATAATGTTTTATCAGTTTAGAAGTCTAAAAAAGATATACTAATTCTCAAGGTCAATTGTTTTAACCTCACAATGGCATTTGTAACAGATAGCGACTTGTAACCTCATTTGCATAAATGAAACTTTAGTTGTTGACTTTGTTGTTCAAAAGATTCATCACTGGAACAAATTCATCTGGCACGAATTGCTAGGTCTTTCGGTACATCTTGAAAATGTTGTGGCAGCTTATATGGCATTAAATATCAATGGGCGTCGGTCGGTTTGGTATGGAGATCAAATTCAATTTCATCTTTTCTAAGAGTGGGTGTTGCATCAAGATATGTATTGGTGGTATCTGAAATATCCACTGTGAACTTGATACTATGGTGAAATGAATTGACAAAGGTCACACATTCACTATATATATATATATATATATATATATATATATATATATATATATATATATATATATTGCTTATGACAATTTTTACGCATTTTGCAGAATTTCATTGATGACAGGTAGAACATCTGAAATAAAGATCACCGTACTCCATTTCGGAGATCTATAATACTGCATTTAAAGTAGTGGTATTTCTACCACGTTATTGACGCCACTACGCTAGGTGCAACACAGCTCGAAGAAGGAAAATAAAACCACGGTCTAAAGTTAGATTAATAGTAATTATAGAAATATATGTATTTTGATACACTAAGGGTATATTTCAAAATTATTGCTATACCGAGTCAGATATTTGTTACTCTCTGTCGCAGACCATGAATAAAGATGAAAGTTAAGTTGCTTCATCACATCGTGGTTCATGTAAAAAAAAAAAAAAAAAAAAAGTGTACGAATAATGCGACATGGAATAATTTTATGATTATAAACGGTGTTTGGGTTATGATGTGAAATGACTTAATGCAAATAAAACAAAGTCAATAGTTAATTTATTAGTCAGACTTCAAATATCAAGTTCACTCCTCATTTTGGTTTACATCTATAAAAAAAAACAACTAAAAGCCTAGTAAAACCCCTCATACAGCTACAAGTAACAGAAACTGATTTTCGTTGTCCTGTAACATTCCTTTGTTCTGTCTTGTAACATCCCCATACAGCTAACAGAAACTGAGTTTTGTTCTGTCCTGTAACACCCCCATACAGCTAACATAAACTGATTTTTGGTATGTCTTGTAACACCCCCATACAGCTAACAGAAACTGATTTTTGTTATGTCCTGTACCACCCCCATACAGCTAACAGAAACTGATTTTTGTTTTGTCCTGTACATGTGTACATCAAAAATACGTTTTACGATAGTCAGTATAGTTTACAGTACTTCTGTTCTATGACAATTTCAAAATATAGAATACAGTAACGAAAACTTAAAACAATATTAAAACGTTTACTGCTATCATCGATATCAATGAAGAGGGCATTGTTCTTCCCAAATCCGTACTCGTTAAGAGCATAACCAAACATACATGTACTTATATCAAAGGTCTATTCCTATAATACACGTAGTACAGCGTACATTAAAATTATAAAAAGTACTCTCTCTCTCTCAAAATTCCCAAGATCTTACAAAAAGTATTCGTATCGTTTGGTCTTCGTCAATCACATAGTTACAACTGCATAAATATGGTAGATTCTCACGCAAAATAGCTGCGCTCGTCTAAGCGGAAGGAAGACGGTAGTGCGCATTTGTCTAGTAAGACGAGGGGATTGAAAATGTTGCGCAATATCAAACGTGTATTTAACGTCCTCTAACTTACCACTCTGTCAATTCCCAATTTTCTCAACTTCACCTTTCTCCTGCACTGAAGCCTCTCCCATTTTGCTACTTTTTACTTTGGTAACTGCTGCTAATCTTTCTGCTTGCCGTCTGGCATCGGTTATTTTCCCGCGGAGACGCATTTCTGGCATACGTCATCTTGATGACTACTGATCCATATGTGTGTGTGTGAGGTACGCATTTCATCCAAATGTCTTCAAAGGACACTACCTCTAGAACTCTGATATTGGACTCTTGACAGAAGTCGAAGTATTTTTCATGAATGGCCAGCTTCCTATGCTGGTACTGTAGGTAAATGGGCAGAATGCCATCACTGCCACGGACAGGTGCTGACTGGAGAATTCCAAATTCATTTGCATAGTTTATATATATATTTAGCATTTTTAATTTCAACAAACTTTGGGGCGTGGGCTGGTTTTCTATCATTTTTTCAATGAACGCTCGGCGGTACGCCAGTCTTGTTCATGTGCTAGACGTTCGTTAATACTTTGTTACGGAGGTCGTATATAGTTCAGACTGTTTCTCTACATATATGTTGTTTCATCACGGACGCTGACCCGTTTTCTCTCCGTGTTCTCTTTGTGTAACTTGGTCATACTTTCATTTCTACAACACTCCCATCACATGCATTTGTTTTTCAACTTTATTTTATTATACCCCACGCAACGAAGTTGCGGAGGGTATAATGTTTTTTGACCCGTCCGTCAGTCCTCTTTTTGTCTTGTCCTCTGAGACTGCTCAACAGAATTTCGTGAAACTTTGTAGTTACTAAGGACACATTGTGTAGAATTGCATATTCCCAGGAAATTCTAATTCAATAATTTTTCTGGAAGTTATGCCCCTGTTGAACTTAGAATTTCGAGCCCGTCTGTCCTGTTCTTGCAGTGATGATGCATAGCATTACAATTCATTATATGAGGCATTGTCAAGCAATGTTGGAGTGTGGGGTATGTGAGCTTGATCACTTCTGCTTTCTTTCATTTCCCTCATGCTAAACTTCTATCTCTGAAAAAGTGAAGCAGTTTTTCAGGCAGCTACATGCGTACTGTATTGAATTCATTTGACCATGCATTTATCACTGATCCCCTTTCACTCTGAGAATTCATGAATTCCGATATTCTTCTTTCAGCTAAAACCTCTGGGCAAGCATATTCATTGAGGCTAAATACCTCCCTCGTCTGCATCTGAATGTGTCGCATTTTATGTGAAAGTCATTTGCCCAAAAATGTCTCGTAAATAGTCTATCCAATTCCCAACATGTCAACAACTAAATATGATAGAACTGGGGCACGTTTTACAAAAGAACTTTAGACTTACGACAAAACTTTATATACTGGAATTTTCAGGTTTATTGTAAGATCATTCACTCCAAATGCAAAATATTTTTTTTAAAATGTTGAAAATTAAGCCTCAGAAAAGTTTTACTTCATTCACTTAAAGCGATAATTGTGTAATACAATTTAAGACTTGCGACTTTGCCGTAAGTTGTTTTGTAAAATGGTCCCTAATTAAAATGATAAAATTCTTAATCTGATTTTGGATAATGATGTGAAATGATTGTTTTTTCTGTCGCTACGAAGACACAATTTTACATGTTCTCTTGAATAGAAATGATCAATGGAATGGTTTAAAAGTTTCTGATTTCCATAATACGTTACAATAAGTCATTTTTCGAATGGGTGTCCAACTTTTCGGGCTCTGTGTTCTTCATTGTTTTATTTACACGATGCGCTCCGTTCTAAGGTGTGTGAAGTGGGGTGTCCCAAATTATGCACCAGTGTACTAATAGAATGATTGGAGTTCGATGTTACAATGGTAATTTATTGTGAACTTAAATTTGCATTTCGTTCATTTTAAATTGTAAATTCATGAATTCTACCTGAAATTCTGAATACTCTGGCAAATCTAAAATTGTTTGGCATGGTTCTTTGTAAAGATTTCACTGCGGTATATTGAAATATATATTGCGATTACATTTCACATTCCTGAATACCCCCTTTTCATATTGTATTAGATACACTGATTTTGACTACGGATAACTCCGTTTGCCTGATCAGGATATGGGGCTTACGGTAGGTGTCACCGGTCAACAGGGGATGCTTACCCCCCCCCCCCCCCCCCCCGGCACCTGATCCCACCTCTGGTGTGTCCAGGGGTCCATGTTTTCCCAACTATCTATTTTGTCTTGCTTATAGGAGTTATGAGATTGATCACTGTTCGTTATCTTCACCTTGCATAGCATAGGGTAGGTTTCATTACTCGTGTATTGAAAAGCAATTCTATTTATTTTATTTAAAAAAGGTTAAACTTCCATATTTCACGACCATTAACAAACAAATTTTACAACTTGTATTAAATAATGCTTCTCGTCGGCCCGCATATTGGCGCAAAGGGGTCATTGATGTAGGAGGATACCGGAGTACCCGGAAGAAACCCAAGTGGACGACCAGATCCACATCCGACAAGCACTACAAGGCGTCACTGTGTATATCAATCATTTAATGTCAAACAATACAATATAACTTATCGCTCTCGGTATTTGCGGAGAAAACGCGAATTCGAAGACTAGGACGCGTCCCACTGGTATCACATCAGACGATACGAAACACGCAGAAACATAGCATGTGTGTTAAACGTAAATGACAGTTTAAAAGAAGTACAATCATTAGTTTTAATGCAGTGGAAAAATTAAGTTCTACAGTATCCTGGGAGAATCTGCGTATGATCTGTAATTGGTAAAACTATAGTTCTCTAATATCCCTTATGCTTAAGACTTCCAATTCACGCTTTTTTCACGACAGATTATAATGGCCGTGTGGGGACATCATTGTTAGAGAGGAGCCGAGTTTTTCGATTATGTAATAAGCTTTTAAAACTTCAATCAAACGCTGACAAGATCAACCATTAATTAACGCTCATCATTTATTAGTTCTATGGTCTGGGGAAAATGAAAACAATTATAAATGCACCATGGAGACGTTTAATGGATCTTAGCAACTAAGTACTGACAAATGTGTCATGGATTTTGAAAACATTCACCAATACTGGTTGATTAATTAAAACCTTTGTAATTCATACAATTTAGACGAAAATGAAATGTCATTTAGTCATTCTGTCATACATGTACATTAGTTTTTAGTTATCCGATATATAACGAGCCCAAAAATAATTTTTCATTAATGGAAAACAGATGTCAAAACTCTGGTTTTATAACTTCCCATATTCATGTAGCAATATCCCAATATCATATGCATTTGGTGTTTATATCTCTCAACTGATTCAATACGCGAAAACATGTTCTGCGTATAATCAATGTTTAATCGAGGCAGGTTACTTTACTGACAACTAAGTTGATATTACAGCGTTTCGACAGTCTCGTTTAAAGTCAGCATTTGGCCAATTTTATAGTCGTTATAATTATCTAATTTGTAAATGCAACCTGCCATTAGGTTGAATGCTGTCTGACGTGTTTCATACCAATTTTTAGGTCGTTCTTTACATACTGATTTTGACTACAGATTACTCCATTTACTTCATCAAGATATAGGGCTTACGGAGGGTGTGACCGGTCAACAGTGGTTGTTTACTCCTCCTAGGCACACGCCCCTGTCTCTGTTGTTTCCAGTAATACCTGTTTGCGCAATACTTTCAATTTTGTATTCTTTATGATATACATGAATATGGCATTGTAAAACTATTAACAAAGAAAGTTATTGGTTGGATGTATATTGTTTAACGTCCCTCTCGAGAATTTTTCATTCATATGGATACGTCACCAAGAGCATTCTTTATCGTGCCACACCTATTTAATTAATTACTTAATTAGACTGAGTATGGATCTTGTAAGTTTGACAAAATGAGAAGTCAAAGTGACAAGACTAAACATAAACAATTATGAACATAACGAGTACGAGATGCCTGTAATTGCATTACTTGATTGAATCTTTGTTAGGATAGTTCTCTCGCTCTCAAAATAACTTGTCTACGAACTTTCCTAACAGGGATTTATAATTGGCGATCCAATCAAGTCTTGTAATTACAGGAGGCACTATCTCATACTCGATCATGTTATATACAATCTTATGCATATCTACGAAATGCAGGACAAGTAATCATCTATCTGATTATTAATTTTGAAATTCCTAGTAAGAGCATTTAAGGTGTATATACTGCTGATGATATTACATGTCTGTGAGATGCCTGTGTGATTGATGACGGTCCGCCGTACGATAGAGTGCATATTCAGCAACTCCTACATAAAGCGTTTTATCATTACACTGCAGGTATCCATGTTTGTCTTTTGCCATATCTCTATTGAGTTCCCCAGGCAACATTTCCATATGTCATACCCCCTGTCTTCTGTGTCTTCATGTCATCAAACTCTTTCTGTGATTCCTTTTGACTTTTGACATCTTAACACAAATCATATAAAAACGATTTTCGATGATAATGAAGGCTGCATTGTGCGAGCTTTGTTAGACGTCGCTGAGTAATACGATGGATATGGACTCTAGCATTGAAAACCCTTACCCTGTTTAGCACTAATACTATGGACTCTAGCATTGAATAACCCTACTCTGTTTAGCACTACAGGGCCGTAAATTACATGGAGGCGGAGGAGGCAGCTGCCTCCTCCAACTTTTGAGCCAAAAAAAATTAAAATTTAAAGTTCATTAGAATTTATGTTGTTTCCAATAACTAAGAAAATGATACCTCCCTTAAAAAGCATTCCAAATCTTTCTTTTAGAATGAGTTAGTCAAGTAACATCTTAGAAGGCCCTAGAATCGAGGATTTTGCACGAAACGTGTTCAGTGTGCACAAAATGTGCTCAGCGTCTGGGGGCCTCGGCGGCCCCCAGACCCCCGCCTAATTTCCTGCCTCCTCCAAATTGAAGGTTAATTTACGGCCCTGACACTAATAATATGGACTCTAGCGTTGAATAACTCTACTCTGGTTAGCACTAATAATATGAACTTTAGCATTGAAAACCGCTACTCTGTTTAGCACTAATAATATGGACTCTAGCCTTGAATAACTCTACTCTGTTTAGCACTAATAATATGGACTCTAGCATTGAAAACCACTACTCTGTTTAGCACTAATAATATGGACTCTGTCTAGCACTAATAATATGGACTCTAGCATTGAATAACTATACTCTGTTTAGCACTAATACTATGGACTCTAGCATTGAATAACTCTACTCTGTTTAGCACTAATAATATGGACTCTAGCATTGAATAACTCTACTCTGTTTAGCACTAATAATATGGACGCTAGCATTGAAAACCACTACTCTGTTTAGCACTAATAATATGGACTCTAGCATTGAAAACCACTACTCTGTTTAGCACTAATAATATGGACTCTAGCCTTGAATAACTCTACTCTGTTTAGCACTAATAATATGGACTCTAGCATTGAAAACCACTACTCTGTTTAGCACTAATAATATGGACTCTAGCCTTGAATAACTCTACTCTGTTTAGCACTAATAATATGGACTCTAGCCTTGAATAACTCTACTCTGTCTAGCACTAATAATATGGACTCTAGCCTTGAATAACTCTACTCTGTTTAGCACTAATAATATGGACTCTAGCATTGAATAACCCTACTCTGTTTAGCACTAATAATATGGACTCTGTCTAGCACTAATAATATGGACTCTAGCATTGAATAACTCTACTCTGTTTAGCACTAATAATATGGACTCTAGCACTGAATAACCCTACTCTGTTTAGCACTAATAATATGGACTCTAGCATTGAAAAATCGTACTCTATTTAGCCCCAGTAATGTGACAACTATCAATAGACACAAAAGACAATAATGTAGAAATATAGTAAAACCCCTGTACAGAAAAACTTGTGAAAGTGTCAACTGATTTTCATTGAAATATTCAAATCCAGTTTGAGAATGTATTTGATTTAATTATAATTAATATTGGTGAATAGGACTATAAATTTTGTTAAAACAACTATACTGTCTTTATATATGACAATGGTCGTGATGAAACTTGAAAATCCTCATAATTCAAAATAGTAACTTGTGTTTTAAAATGATTCTTTGTTACGTTTGTCCTCATAATTCAAAATAGTAACTTGTGTTTTAAAATGATTCTTTGTTACGTTTGTACTCGCAATGTTATCAATCTTCATATAACATATGAATTCTTTTTCGTAGGAGTTTACACTCAATATGAATGAGATAAGCATACTATTTCTATCATACATTTCACATGCATACAAAAGTACGCACACAGTACACTTGCATGTTTTGTATATCGCTAAGATCGCGGGTATTTCCTATGTAAAATGTACGATGTCAAAACAATATTGGAATTTTGTCATATTTACGCTATCAAGGCAAAGCCATACTGTATCCACTTGTGGATCGGGATGCATCGAGCCAAACGTGAACAGAACACTGTGGTTTCACGTCACAGCGCGCACCTTGTCTAGATAGAGATGTTCATTCTGTTTGACCGTGGAAAAGACTATATTTTGAATATGACTTACAATTAAGGATCTTTTCTGGTAGGATGTCTTAAAACTTAGGGCTTATTTGTGATAAACCTACAAATGATGTGAAAATTTCATTTGAACTTTTGTTTCTTACATATCAATGCCTGGCTTATGACAAGTATTATATGTGTGTGTCTCAGTTATTTTGAAAGAGGAAAAAACGTTCTTGGATCTGAAATTATGTGATACCCTGTGTTACACATTAGATTAGCTAAAATAGAGGTATAGCTGGCGTGTCAGCTTGATTGATTAAGATGAGTTATTGTTTATAGAAATTCCAGACAATATCCGAGCTGACGAGAGACAGTAATATTCATTGAAGAACTATAGATTGTTAATCATCGTAAAATCAATAAAGATGAAAAGTCACGAGTTTGTTGTTAAATCATTTCTTGCAAGAAAGTTGTTGAACCAGCAGGTCAAGCAAATGGAACCAAGTGTTTGAAAGGATTTGGCAAAAATGATAAAATAGTTTCTATTAAAATCGAATGATGCATATACAAAATCACATGGAGTTCATTTCAAAATTTAATTGACCCCAAAATATTCGCTACACTGTACTTATGTACATACAGAATAACAAAATATGCTCTTTTTTTCCTTTCAAATTGCAACTTTGGAACACTTCTGGGGCATGCAAGAATTGCTGGAGGGATTCATGATTTGTGCTTTATGCCAACACTCTGTGTTTAATGCGTAATTTTTCAGAAGGAAAAAATTCCTTGTGTTACAAAAATGGTCAAGAAAGGGGCATATTATGTAGAAAATACACTATCACTAATATTCATAATTAAAAACATATGAAATTTACAATACGCTAGAATTCTGTTGATTGTGTTGAATGCTTACTCCCGAAAGAATTGAATATGAAATATTAAATCTACAGGTGTATATCTGTATTAAGCTTTCAACATAACATAGAAACTATACAGGCCGCATATTGACCGATAGACTGATTATTCATATACAAAAAGCTAGTTTCATTGTTAGTTTGATGAATTTTTTACTATGAAAATTATACTGAAATTGAACAATTACGCTTAATACATATGTATTATATTGTATGTTTTACGTGTATTGATTGTGTGCTTTCTTTCTTTTTCATAATGGCGACATGAAGGTAGGACATACTTATTTCTTTTTGCATGCATTATGTTCATCTTTAAAACTTTTTCAAACGAAAAGGATGATTAAATCATGAGATCCATAACTCTTCTCGGAAATATTTCATTTAAATAAGAACATATGAGCGTGCATGACTAATATGTAGGGTTAACGTGACTTGTCTGCGAACAAATGAAAGCAGAATACTGTCGTTTTTGTCTGTGTGTTTGTCTGCCATCAATCAATTGTGCATCATATCATTCATTTATCAGATGACATACAGTAGTAGATAGTGTAATAAATCTATCTCAAAGCAACTATAGACTCGTAAAGTATGTAGAGGCGTACATGATATTGTTTCATTTTACATCCATGGTGATGAATTATAACGGCTCCATTTGTCATCAATTGAATCGGGTCATCATGAAGATTGAGAAGTTTGAAACACGCGGTATTTGTAGTGAATTTATGTGCCTGTCATTGTTCATCTTAGAATGATTTGAATATAATGTTGGTTTACGATATTGATTGTAATGATAATTTAGGTTTTGATGATAATGTAGGTTTTATTTTATTGTTAGTTTTGGTTTTCATTATACTGTTGGTTTTGGTTTTCATTATGCTGTTGGTTTTGGTCATAATGTTGGTTTACATTCTGATTATAATGTTGATTTCCGTTTTTAATTTTCATTTACGTTTCGGTTACAATGTTGGTTATTTAATGTTTTGGTTATACTGATGTTTTGGAATTCAGTCAGTGCTCCTATCCTGTTAACGCCTGCCATCTGTTGTAGAACAGAGACAGCATGAACGCCTTCTGGCATCCGATATATTTAATCTTGTAGTGTAAAATCAACTTTCATGTAAGTAAAATAAATATTCGAAAAAAACACACGAATATTTATCTTCGCGAAAAGGTTATTTAGGTATGCAGGGTAAGTACATTTTGGATCACTCTCAAATAGTATTCGTGGCAAACATATTTCCACACGGTGATTCACGAAAACAAAAGACTCGCAGGCCTTAACGAACATGCAAAAACTCAATAGGCCACTCAATCAAACAAAGTGTTGGGGGAAAAAAGAAAATGAACCATCCTTAGCTTTCTAGATTCTTTTTTTTTTTCAATGTCCAAGAGTAAAAGAGCATATAAAACAAGTAATGTCGGAGTGTGCACTGTTTCCAACGCATCTAGATCTATGTGATGCAATAGTGCCAATCGTAATTTTTCGAAAGTTTCCGCGATGAACAGATTTGTCGTTCGCGGAAATGACCGATAACCTACGATTGAAGATTGACGGAGGAATAGTCAACAGAAAACGAAACCTGTTACATTGAATTCTACCTCTTGTTAACGGCACTTGAATCATCAAGCACTAAATGTAAAAGATACATTTCCCCATGGGCGCCCTTCCCCATCTTTTTTTAGTAAATGTTCATCGACTTATTTGAACTTCCCTGGTACGCCCATGATCCACTCATCTTTGATTATGTTGAAAAGCTTCATACATTTATTTCTCACATTATCATCGGTGTGAGATCGACTTTACCCATGTGAGACAACCATGTGAGATTTTTCTTTCTCACATTATCACCAGTGTAAGATCGACTTTACCCATGTGAGACAGCCATGTGAGATTTTTCTATCTCACACTCGTACTAATGAAGGATTGTATTAGTCTCACACTGCTGCAATGTCATTTGATTGTGACGTCATATATTTTCTATGATTTACGTTACACGTTGAAGATTTACGTTACACGTTGAAGATTTACGTTACACGATGAAGTAAAAGCATTTTGCATTGTTTTCTTTAAACAATATAGTATAGCTTTCTGGTGAACAACCTTGGATTTTTTTAGTTTACACTTGCAGTGTAAACCATTTTCGGGTGTGCTCTTTCTGCCTATCTAATTAGTTTTTGCATCGAAGTTCAAATGAGGATTTTAATGATTTAGAATTTTCTCAAAGCTCCCGAATTTATGCACTACACTGTAGGTAAAATGTGAGAAAAATAACTCTTCATTATTTACTCGTGTGGGATAGGGAAATTCCACCTCTCGAACAAGATTCGCTGTGTCTAGGACTCGACAAAGCGTAGTCCTAAAATTCCCTATACCGGTACTAGGAAATTCTGTGTACTTCCTTCCTCAGAAACTAGTAATTGACCTTTTCAAGTACTCTAAGCCTGTAAACTCTATTTATGTCGCAATTTACGTGATACATGTACATATATTCTGTTATTGCAGTTCATGCAACAATTACAAACCTGTATATGCTGTAGGATAATCATTATGTAATTAATGTTTGTTGTCAATGTTTGATGAAGGTACCGACATTCCGTCGTCAAGACAATACGAATGCTACTACTTATAAACGTTTCCGAATCATGTTTGACAGAATTTTTATTTCTGACAAATTGCGCAATATGCTCTAGGGAAAGTTTCGTTGCATCGATGTCAGTATAAGTCATCAGTCTGCAAATTATGTATCAAAATATCCGCTGAAGTGTTGTTTTCCGTTTGTAAAATAGCTCTATGGTTGGCTACTATATGTTTGCTAATTTAGGTTCATTCAGTGAAAAATAAAAAAAATAAATCCAAATACAGTACTCAGTATTGAAGAGTTTGCCTGAGACTAGGTCAGTCACGTCTACCTTCAGATCCGTAGTCTCAAATCATGGACAAAGTGTTGGAGGGAGAAGAGTGGACTCCAAACCGCATGAAAAAATTCTTCAACACCCCCCCCCTCCCGAATGATACACGCATCAGTTGATGATAGGTAAATGCTAAGCAACAATATATTTTCTCCGGTGGTTTATTAAGCACCTGCAATTTCAAGTTTATTTTCCCTAAAGTGTCACGGTACATAACGTGTTGAAATGATTTTTGATAGTCATTTCGCTAGGGAACAATCGGTTTGATTAGACGATGCTAAGTACAATGATGTCATTACCTAGTGGAATACAATGTCCTATTGCAGAACTATTTAAGTGTCAGGGCATATGTTTGGAGGAAACATTTGTTTTAAAGATGCTTTATTTCAATCTGTCATTTCATTAACTATTAAATATTAATGGAAAAGCTCCAATAACTTCTACGCTTATCCATTTAATGTGTCAGATTGTTGAAGTTTATCAGAAAACTGTCTAAGGTATTGTGTGAAAAGAAATTAGTCACGAATTGTAGAATATCTTTCAACTTAAAATTCCAGTATCCTTTGGTTTTTAATTATACTGTAAATATTGAGGGACACTAAAGATCGATTTTTGCAATAATTTGCAACTTTCATACCTAATATTTCTTATATATTTTATTACTTGCTTTTCACATCTGGAGAGATAATCCACGCGCCAATTTCTAGGATACATAATTCCTCCAAAAGTACTGTACCCTTTGTAAATATATATGTGATCGCACTGTTCACTGATGATTTACATGGACAAGGTTAATTGATTCTTGCACGATGTCAGTTGTTTATCCTGTTTATCGTAGAGCAATTATTTTTTTTATAAATAATTGCACAACCAGATAGATACTCGAACCGTGTACAAACATTAATTGCCTAAGGAAAGACTAATAGTTTCAGTGAATTCTAAAAATACCCTTGTCAACATCCCCCACCCCCGCCCCGATACAGAGAAAACTTAAGTTCAAATCAGTACATGTATGTATCTTCTCAGATTTCGTTCACTTGAAGTGAGATTGTTTCTACGAATGAATAAACACAGATATTGACGGAAAGAAGAAAACTGTTAAATGAGGCGTTTAAATACAATAGATATTTTACCAAAGGAGAAAAACGGTTTTGAGACTTAGTGTTGTATATGTAAATTTATCAGGGAATACTTGAGTTTATCGGCATATTACATTATATTGACACCCAATATGATCAACAAACCAATTGATACACAAGAAGTTCGCACACCAATGGATGCCAGAAGAGTTGGCCGAAATAAAGGGGCGTGAACACGATTTGAGCTGAAATTTTTCAAATTTTATTTTTCCATTTTTAATGTTTAGAAGTCTTAACTAAGGTATTTCTAATTGTCAGCAAGAATTTGAATGTCAGTTGTCGAGGTACATTAGAGATACAGAGCTCACAATTATTTGTTATCTAGACAAGGCTCGTGCCATGATTTTGTTTACAAAGGTTGAATATATTAAAACTTTCGTCTATAAATGTAGCAGATTTTTTCAATGACAAGTTAATTTTGAACACAATTAAATAGTAACTGTTTCTAGTGTCTGGCACGTCTCATTTTGTTTACTCAGGTGACCTATTGGTATTGGGTGTCGTCCGTCGTCGTGTGTTAACAATTGAACATTTTTAACTTCTTGATAACTACTAGTCCAATTCTTTTCATATTTGGCATGAAGCATCTTTGGGATAAGGGTGACATAAATTGTAAATTTCAGGACTCCAGAATCTCTGGGGCCCTAGGGGCTGAGCAAAAACTGTCGAAAATTGACAAATTTTCAAAACTCTTCTTCTCAAGAACCGCACATGTGTAAGAAAATCTAAATGCATAGTGATGTAGAGTAGGAAGGCCTCTACCGTAATTGTAACTTTCATGATCCCCGGGGTAGGGGTTCTGACCCCAGGGTGGCCAATCTTGGTATATAGTGTTTATGTGTAAAATACTTAAATAACATCTTCTTTAGTGCTATTGATACTAAGTTGAAACTAAATAGACATTTAGAAAGAACATTTGTCCTTTACCAAAATTGTAAATTTGATGATCCCAGGGGTAGGAGTTTTGGTATTGGGTTGGGGCCAAAATGGTCAGTTATTGAATTGTGAACAATAGACATTTTTAACTTCTTTTTGATAACTATCATTCCAATTCTTTTCAAATTTAGTATGAAGCATCTTTGGGACAAGGAGGTGGGGCATAAATTGTAAATTTCAGGATTCCTGCGCCCCTGGGGCCTTAGGGGCGGGGCAAAAACTGCCCAAAAATTGACAATTTTTTTTTATAATCTTCTTTTCAAGAACCACACATGTGTAAGAAAAACTAAATGCATAGTGATGTAGAGCGGGAAAGCCTCTACCAAAATTGTAAATTTCATGATTCCCGGAGTAAGGGTTCTGACCCCAGGGCGGGGTCAATCTTGGTATATAGTGTTTATGTATAAAACACTTACATAACATCTTCTTTAGTGCTATTGAAACTGGTGGGGCCAAAATGGTCAGCTATTAAGTGTGTGAACAATAGACATTTTTAACTTCTTGATAACTATCATTCCAATTCCATTCAAATTTGGTATGAAGCATCTTTGGAAGAAGGGGGACAAAATTGACAAATTTTCAAAAATCTTCTTCTCTACAACCGCAGATGTTTAAGAAAAACTAAATGCATAGTGATGTAGAGCAGGCAACCCTCTACCAAAATTGTAAATTTCATGATCCCCGGAGTAGGGGGTTTTGACCCCAGGGCGGGGCCAAAATTACTATATAGTGTTTATGTATAAAACACTTAAAGGAAGTGAACATGAAAATGTGACAAAGGGTTTAGATTTGTCATTTTGATGTATATAATGAATTCTGAAAATCACTAAGATGTAGCTTTCTTCAGTAGGGAGATATTTTATAAAGATTAACTCTTTTCAATCCTTGGAAGCTGCCATATTGAAAAAAATATTACCTCCCTGCGGGGTTATCTCTTAGCATCCAATAGAGGGCAGCACTGATGCTGACATCAGTAGGACACATTGTGTGTATTTTTGGCACATTGTAAGTATCAACGTTAAAATGTCATCAGCAGAGAGTGAATTAGATATGGGATATCAGGTTGAACCTGATGTTACATAGGAAGAAATTGTTTCTTCTTCACCAGCAGTTGATTTTGATGAGAGAGGAATTTTCCTTGATTGATGTGCTTGTGGAAATTGTACAATATAACTATGTACATTCAAGGGGTGTCTTTGTTGTCATGAGTTTGAATATTCTGTGTCAGCTAGATTGCATAAATATACACCTAAAGTGCAGTTCTCTACACCCATATTTTAACACTGTGTGTCGAAGTTCTATTATAATTGATACAGCTTACATTTATCCATGGATTTAATATGCATCCAGAGAGGGGTCTCAGAGGACCTGGATAACAACTTATTAAACAAGTAAGAAAAACACGAAAATGAAAAATACCTTCTGTATTCACATGTATTAAAATCTTAACACAACATGGCATTTGTGTGTAAACATTTCCAACACATGTAATAGAATACAGTAACAATTCTGTTGCAGACATGCTATCAAGATTTATGGCCTACAGACAGTTTATCAACTAGGTCAAACGCGATCAGCCTCTTAAGGGGGGGGGGGTCAGAGTAGTTTTACCCTCATTTAATTGTTGTGACATAAATTAAGGGAGCATTTCCTAAAGAGCACTGTAATTATGTAGGATTTCTTTAAAGAACATCAGACTCTGAAACGGATTTTAAATATTAGTAAATAAGTATTTTTTTAATGTCAATAAAGAATATAATTGTAAATTGAATCTCCAAAATTTATCTGTGGTCCATGTACATAAATTGTTATAAAGTATACAAGTTACATGCCTATATTGCAATACTTTTATGACACAGTCACCTTAATATTTAAAATCTAATGAAATTAATTGATATGGAAACTTGAAACATACAGTGTACTGAGTAAGTTCAGAAGTTGGAGGAGCTGGAAATATTTTGTGGGAGTGTTTTCTTCTTTTTCTTAATGCATTGTAATTAGATTTGATTTCAATTCTTTTTGCTCCAAAACCTTATCCATCAATTCTAATATGAATCCATAAACTTTTTCTGCTATATAACAGTGACCCAGTCAACAGCAATGTGTCTCATCTACGTCAGAGCACAGATGCATACTGGGAAATAATGGATGACCTCCATAAACCTTTAACTTAGAGTGTTCAATTGATCAAATCTCGTAATAGAAACAAGCAAATTAGATTTAGGCCACACTATTCAGTTTCAGGAGGTCTTTTAAGTTTATTATGCAACAAATATTTTTTTCATGTTCACTTCCTTTAAATAACATCGTCTTTAGTGTTATTAATACTAAATTGAAACTAAATGGATATTTAGAAAGAGCTGGTAGTCCTTTACCAAAATTGTAAATTTGATGATCTCCGGGGTAGGGGTTCTGACCCCAGGGTGGGGCCAACCTTAGTATACAGTATTTATCTGTAAGTTTGCTGATACTGTACAAAATCTAAATGCATACTTAGGAATAGCAGAAAAGGGTGTACAAAAAATGGTAATTTTACAGCCCATGGTTTTGTCTCTAGGATGGGTCCAAATTAGTCATATCTTTTAATGTTAATACATCTATTATATAATTTAAAGCCTTTCATCAGGGTATGTACTTTTGAGGGCATTGAAGTTTCAAGAACACGTCTTGTTTTATACTGTTGCTGAAGATTGGAATTTAGCTTAGATATTCAGAAGATGAATTTTTTTCTAGATTGCATAGCCCTTGGGAGTAGTGATACTTTTTAACTAGTACTCAGGTTACTGATAAGGCCTGTGGGCCTCTTGTTTTTAATATGCTAATTTTCTATTAGGTAGTTTATATGTAAACAAAAACATGGCACGAGTTTTGTTTACATAACAAAGAATTGTGAGTGCTGTATCTCACTTGTAACTCAACAACTGCTATTCAAATTTTGGTTGATCATAAGAAATACTTTAGTTAAGCATTGTAAACAGTAAAAGTGGAAAAATCAAATTTGAAATTTTTCAGCTCAAATTTTGTCCATGCCCCTTCAAGAAGGATAACTATTAGACTTCTTCAGGTCTCCAAAATCAATCTGTTTTCATCTATGCTTTTGACTATATGTATGTTTTAAACACATCTTAGTCTAGCAATGTGTTAAAAAAAAAATACCCAGAAGGTAACGAGAAAGTATTAACTATCTTATGATGTGTATCTACACCCACCTAGTAAATAAAAAAAAATACAATATGACAAATTATAATTTTTTTTTGTATTTAAACCCACCCAGTACATTCAGTTCGATAAAACAAACAATTGTCAAATTAAACAAATAATTTGAATATTTAAATCAACTTCCTTTCCCAAACCGATCCAGAAATTCCTTTCCTAATTGAATAATTGTATATAACTGGGGCAGATCCAGGAATTGTGGTTACGGGGGGCGCCACTTTATGAGGCAGTGGGTCCAGGGCGAAGCCCTGGTGGGGGTCCAGGAGGCGAAGCTCCTGGATTTTACAGATTTTATGGGGCTTGAAATATTTCTCCTATTAAGTCATTTGTACTATTTTCTATCATTTTAATAAGGTGAAATTAATAAAATGACCCAAATTTTAAGGGGTTTTTTGTGTGGAAAAAATTAAGTTCTCCCAATTCAAGACATCAAAGGATTTTGTCATTTATTTCTCCGGGAGTGGAAGAAATTATTGCTTCCTTTATCGTTTAGTACATTTTCCGAAACAAGATACCGCGATTTACCTTAAATTTGCAAATTTTAGGGGGGTGGGGGCGGCGGCTGCGCCCCCTCTAAATCCGCCACTGTATAATGAATATCAGTTTAGAAAAAATGTTCTTTGTAAAAAAAAACACCGTGTAGCTTTCACGATTAAAACATACTAAACCCATGGAAGTAATTTGCATACAGTCGGTAAGTAACGTTTATAAGTCAATCATAGACGTCCCATCTGTTTTCTTCGGCGGAATATACTTTTGATGGGATATTTTATGTGGTGTAAGAACAACTTATAAACCGATGCTGAGCTACATGTATTGGAGATACATGACGTCGTCGACACAAGTCAAGCAGCTGGGTGTCCAGAACTTGAAGCAATCTCTCTCTCTCTCTCTCATTAGCTGTTTCAGTTGGTGGTTATTTATATCATATTCGAATTCCTTCGAGAAAGAAAGATTTATGAATAACCAATGTAGTTATGGAATAACGAAATTGTTGTTGCTTCAAAATCGGGGTTACCAGTCTGCACAGGTACTTGACGTTTTGAATATACATGTACATGTATATGCAATCAAAAAATGTATTTTTGTAAACAAACTATTCACAAGGTATACCACGTCGTCATCTTGTTTTTTGAATTACCAGCTAGCTGCATCGCCTGTAATTTTCCGCGAAAAGTTCGATTTAATAATTAAATCTCTACCGTCTAGCAACAACTCTGTCAAGGTCTGATCTCTCGCACTGTCATGGTGAACCAGAAATAGAGTCCATTTATCGACGATAATCAACCATCAGATGTGTCTACTGCTTCTCAAATGCGAAAAGACGGAAGTCGACATCGTCATGCAAATGAGAATTTCCTTGCTGTTATTTGATTGGCTAGTACCCTCTGATGCTTAAAGTTGTAGATGAATGACATTCATTGGTTGCTGGTTGTATGTGTATGTGCGAGCTTTTGTTGGGGGTGGGTACTTTGACTATAAACACAACTGTTTGGATTCTTTTATGTACAATACAGTGGTAGATTAAAAGCGAGAGATTCCCCACATTGTCAAAAGCTTAGTAAAACTATTGCAAACATTGGAATTAATCTCGGCTAAGATTCGGCTTGGCTGAACATTTGGACTGACGCCTACACCGAATCTCTGAGCAGTCCTTCATAATTCATGTCTGTAAATTTACTTCAAGCTTCGGCCGGTTCTAGCAATTAATGTGTACTTAGGCGACACTGCTACTCGCTTCACATAGTTAGCAGACAGTTAAACTAACTCTTTATCACTCTTAATTTTGCATTGCTTGCCGTCTAATATGGTATATGATTTACCAATGTATGGTTACAGATCGAGCTTAAGTTTCGTCACTGTTGACGACTTTTTCGGAATTTATAGGATTTATGAAATTTGATTTTGGTTTTCTAATGAGTAGATACAGATTAAATTTAACTTTCGCCACAGTTGAATCATCCTAACTAAATTCGTAATAATTAGTTTTACAGTTGACTGAGTTCCTTTAATTCCTGTACTCTAAATCTGGCTAGCTCTCTGTATGTTTTTGTTGTTGTGGGAGTTATTCTCTACATACTGATTTGGACTGCGGGTTACTCCATTTACCTCATACAGATAAAGGGCTGACGGCGGGTATGACCAGTCAACAGAAGATGATTAATCCTCCTAGTCACTTGATCCTACCTCTGGTGTGTCCAAGGGACCGTATTTGCCTTACTCTTAATTTGTATTCTTTATGGGTTTTATGAAATTGATCACTGTTCGTTATCTTCACCTTTCATCCATATAACTTACAGAAAAATAGTAATGAATCAAGGTCACATACTCTAGTTATGAATCAAGGTCACATACCCTAGTACTGTAGTTCGTCGGATTCGCCGCATCACTGTTCGTTATCTTCACTTCTTCATCTAATATCAAAAGCTCGATATTATAACCAAAATACATTATTATATCCGTCTGCTCGTACGGAAATATCAGATTATAAATTTTTCGACTTTTATTGAGACACAAGAGATCTAAAAACCACGTAACGACGCGTAAATTACAAAAAACGTAAGTAGAATAAAATTGTAGAAGAGGGTAGAGAAGACACCACGTGACGACGCGTAAATTACAAAAACAAAAAACGCAAGTTCAACAAGAGATGTTTGTAAAACATATATGCCCCCATGGTGCAAAATTGATAAGGGTTATACACATGCACAATTTGATTGATAGTAGTATCACCAATTCGAAATATTGTACAGACAATATTTTCCAATGTCAGGAGTGGATTTACAAAGTGACCTAAAAACCAATAGGGGTCATTTACTCCTTATGCTTTACCAGTGTACCAAGTTGTGTCAATCAAGTAAATAATTCTTAATTTATAGGAGACAAAATATTACTATGTCCAGTTTGACCTTTGATCGTGTGATCTCAAGATCAATGGGGGTCATCTTCTTCTGAAGATGTACCAGTGTATCAAGTTTGATGTCTGTCAAGCAAAGGGTTCTCAATATAATGAGCGGACAGTATATTCCTTTGTTTAGTTTGACCCTTGACCATGTGACCTCAAAATCAAGAGGGGTCATCTTCTTCTGAATGTGTACCATTGTACCAAGTTTGATGCCCGTCAAGAAAAAGGTTCTCAAGATATTGAGCGGACAGTGTCTTCCTATGTCCAGAGTAGATTGACCCTTGACCTTTTGACCTGAATAACAATAGGGATCCTCTTCTACGCATAACCAACCCACATATGAAATATCATTACGATCAAGTGAATGGTTCTTGAGATATTGAGCGGAACATGTGGTCTTCCGACCGACAGGTGCAAACCAATATGCCCCTTTTCTTTGAAGGGGGGCATAATAAGATTGTAGAAAACGGTAGAAAGAAGACACCACGTGACGACGCATAAATTACAAAAAACGCTGGTTAAGACGTTAGAGAAAAACAAAATATATCTTTATATGCGTTCAGAATAATGGAGGTGGGATCATTAGCATTTGAGGCTGAGGATGAATATGAACTATTCCGTGGGGATCCGGGTTAGAATAGGTCCTCAGTACCCCTTGCTTGTTGTAGAAGGTGACTAAATGGGGCGGTCCTTCGGGTGAGACCGCAAAAACCGAGATCCCGTGTCACAGCAGGTGTGGCACGATAAAGATCCCTCCCAGCTCAAAGGCCATAAGCGCCGAGCATAGGCCTAAATTTTGCAGCCCTTCACCGGCAGTGGTGACGTCTCCATATGAGTGAAATATACTCGAGAGGGACGTTAAACTATATTCAATCAATCATGAATATGAACCTATGAAGGTTTATGAAGCGTTGTTAAGTGCAATAATAAAGGGCTAGCGGTAAATGTAGTACGACCGAAAGTCCCGGGGAGCGATTTTGTCATGGTTTCTCTCTTAATAGTAAATGGAATAGCATCAAACTTTTTGCGACAACTTTGTGATCTATCAAACAAGAATCATTTAATTCTTTCTGAGAATTCTATTACGAACATACTGAACCAGAGATTTCAGCTGTCAAAAAGCGGTAAATCTAGTACGCTTTTTAAATGCCGAAACCTGATCACGATTAAACAGAGACAGAAAATGAATCAAACCCAGTTCTAGGTATTTAAGATAACTTAGATAAATCGCATTTGCAATCATGAAGCATTTTATGTGCAGTGTCACCCAACATATTAATCGTAAATATACAGGTATGCAGAGTCGCTCTTGGTGGGGAAAGCGTGCAGTGGTTAACTGATACGATGAAGTTGATGATAATGAAGAACATCAAACGAATCATTTAGTTGCATCATACATTTATTTATGATCAAATGTTTAAATAGTGTAAATATAATCAGCATTTTCTTTTCAAGCCAACATTTTCAACACAAATATAAATACAATTTATTTACATAAAATAATCATGCGAATATTTAATAGCATAATCTTTAAAAGTCTACACAACAGCCATTAATGTGAAATTGTTTTGACAGACCACTAAATAGATTTGAAAACATAAACTTGGTTGGGTTTTTTTTGTGTGTGTGGTTTTTTGTTTTTGTTTTTTTATTTGGTGTGTGCAATATTTCAATCCGTTTTGATACATGTATATACTATGTAATTCAAAATTACATGCTTCGTTTTGAAAACACAAATTATTTTCAAACGGGTCATCTTTTTAAACTTCAGATGTTAAATCATATTGGTTAATGAAGTAATTGAATAATTTCATAATTTAATTATCATTTTGATGCAGGGTATGTTAAAATAAGATTTAAAATAGTCCTATGTAATATCGAAAAGAAACGACAAATTTTACCATTATCATCTCATCATCAAAACCACTACATACTGTGTATAATCAAACCGACATTATTTACTTTAGGGAGTGCAGTTTCTTTACTTTCGAAGTTTAAATTTACATTCAAAATAAATTATGCCCTTGAGTTGATGAGTAACCTCATCGTGGTCAGAATTGGGCAATGATACATGTACACACAAAAAATGTATCAATGATTGAATTTAATCATTACTAACTATCGGCAGATATCCTCAGCTATCGTGTCACATCTCCGCTCCACTACGGAATATAATTACATGTGTTAGGGAACGAATTGACCAACGAAGGGAACCTCCCTCATTAAAACAATATTAAGATAACAAAATACAACATTTTTAATTATTTTATTTATTAAATCTTTGTTGAGGAAAAATCATAGAAACATAAAATGTAGTTGGGATTAATATTTGCATGAATTGGGTTACTTTAAACCCAGTATTTACAAAGGGGCTGTGGAAATCGGCCAGCGTCTTTGCCCGTGTTTGGGTTCCGACATTTATAAAACGTAGTACTACCGGTAGTTTAGAAAATTCAAAAAGCGGTGCAACTGAACATTTCCAAGCAATGTGTATATAGTGGTGAACTTGTACTGCCTCGATAGAATTTCTAAGCGTGTTCAGATCTAGACCGCTGCACGTTACAAAATGGTGGCCCCGGTGGGATTCTGGTGTTTGATGGGTAGAGTCTCTTCGGAGCTCTGGGACTTCGTGTCCATGTACGGACATGGTTTCATCCGGGTACAACGGTGGTTGTCGCCGGAAGCCATTACTGAAGAAGTGTCAAACTTTCAGAGAGAATTTCTGCTAAGGTTCGGGACGAAGCTTCCCTAAGCGGGGGAGAAGTGTGGGGAACAATATATAGGGAACTTCCACTGCCTTGCTTGTGAGCTAGCATTTCTAGTTATGTGGTAGAGTCCAAGTTCAAGCAAAGGCGAGTGGGTTTAGACCGCTGCGCGTTGCACAATTGTTAGGCATGGGAAAACTTTCGATCCATTCTCATTTTCCTATTCTTTATTCAACATACGATATTCACGCAGAACATTACACGATTGATTTGATTTGACTTGGGCTGGTAGGATTACATAATACGGTTTTGCTTGTCACAGTCGTACAACACCTTTGTTGATTGCTTAATTATACATCTACATCGTCATAATGGCTGACTTCCTTTTAAAACATGAATGAAAATATAAATATCAGCAATATTTGTTTATTCATTTCAAGTAGTATTACCTAGATGAGTAGCTCAATAGGTTAGCACGTCGACTGCTGAACTGTAGATCGCAGTTTTGAGTCCAGCAAGGGTTTTAAAAACAATTTCAGATTGCTTTCTACTAAAACTGCATTTTTTGACTAAATAAAGTAAATTTGAAAGTTTTCAATTTCAAAATATCGTTATACATATCTTCCACTTTTCATCCAAATCAAATTTCTCTGGTGTAGCATACCTCCTTAAAGGGGCCTCGTTTCTTGCGGTCTCATTTGAAGGACCACCCCATTTAGTCGCCTCTTACGACAAGCAAGGGGTAACTGAGGACCCACATGTATTCTAACCCGGATCCACATGAGACCGAAGTAAGATGAATCGATGTAGCACTCAACAAATCAAATTACATGTAGGCGAATCGACCAATAAAAATGAGTCAAGCGCATTCAAAAACAAATAAAGAAATAGGGGAGGGGAATAATGAAACAAAGAGGAAAATACCTATGCAGGTGAATCAGATGTAGGATGCAGTGGATTTCTGGGATTCGTTATCTTCACTGTTCGTTATAATGGTATAGATAGCACTAGACTCCAGCAACACGCGATACCTAAAAGTATCGGATCTACAAAGAAAAATCTAAAATTGTATAAAGCAATAACCGCACGACTCATTTTGCTTCGTTTCGTCTATCTATCTATTCTTCATAAGAAATGCCACTTGAACCACTAAGCTTTCAACGAAAGCTTAAAATACCATGTCTCGGGGATCTGTCAGTGCATCTGGTAAATTACAATTTAATTGCAGTAAAATCCCAGAATGTCTGGGACACGTGGCATTTAATCTCAGATCACAAATAGCTGTTGAAAGATAGTTCGATATCTCTGTCCTTCAGGTATTGGTCCATGCCTGGGTGTATCAGAACTAATGTTGCCATTAACTGCTTTGGAAATGTCAATGCGGAAAAACAACTGTGTAATCAAAAGTCTGCGAAGAATACGATGAAAGTTCGATAACTCATTACATTCCTTTGTAAGCGATACCGACACAAATCTCTGTGGTATGAAAGCATTTCATGCCATGCACATGCAAATGAATTGGACGATTAGTGTTGCTTAAATACATGAATATGTTTAAAAATGTCCCTGTATTTGAAATATACACTGATACAGTTACCAGCGGACGAGCTTTTAAAAAAAGAAACTACGATAAAAAAGATATACTGCGCACATCCATAATTCAATTGTAATGGTTTTATGCCATTACAAATTTTACATTTGTGATTGTGCCGGGATTTCCATTTGCGAAATGTGTGCATTGTGAACATGGAAAGTTCAAAAGAGCCCCCTGTCTGCGGTGCTGGTTGATAACGCTCGTTTAGTTGTGAAATAACATGCATGCCATATTTACCTCCTCTTGGCATGCTGAGTGTGACAGGTGCCCGTCATGTTTTTCGTAAGATAAAACAACATTTCAATTGTAAATTGTTAAACAGCGAGTGATGCTGATCTGAAAACAACTTCACTAATTGGCTTCTTTTTCATTCACGAACTGTTTGTGGTGGGATTGTTTTTTTTTTGGGGGGGGGGGGATAATTTATTTTGATGATTTTATGCAGTTTTAAAAACGGGACAAACCAGACCATTATTCTATTAATGTTGACTGCTGCTAAAGATATCACAGTGTGCATTGCAGCAACCAGCAACAACTGATAATAAAATTAGTTGTTGAATAATTAATATAGGCATTAAAGCTACGTAATTTGGATGTACACCATGTACTTCCTAGCATATGAAGTATGATTTTTTTTAGCCGAGTTGTGACGAAGTCAATCTCTGCTTATTATATGATGAATGGCATGAAAGGACACACACACACACACATATCAACAAGTCCGTTCGTCCCATTATATTTGTCCGGGCCAAACCAATAGACGTCCAAGTACATGTACTTCGCACGATATCTAGCTCAAAGATTGCCTGTGACCAGATGCTACGTCAGGGCCATGGCTCAAAGTCATTAGTAAAAAAATTGTGTATGTCATACAATTGTAACTTTACAATGAAGAAACAAAAGAAACTCAATGACTACATAAATCCAGGCTCCGGGGCCTTAATTCTTAGAAGAGGTCACTTTCGATCTCGGTCTCATTTTTACATGTTCCTTCTATAAAAATGGAGCCATATGTGTCATGATCCTACCTCAGCGTCGTTTGTAATTGATAAAAATCCGTTAGAGTTACAGTTTTGTCAGAGATTTATCATCTTCGCAAGCCAAGGGTGACGATACACGGTGTTCCTCTTTCAAAGAGGAACACCGTGTATCGTCACCCTTGGCTAGCGAAGATGGAGATTTATATGTAATAGAGATTTTAAAAGTTTGTGAATGTGGCATTCAGATACGACGTGTTGTTAATGTGCCCTACTTTGAATGAGCCCTCCGGTAGTATTCTAGTATAAGTCTAGTCAAATTACAACTTCTAGTGATGTCTTTGAGAAAAATAATGAAGTTCAAGGTCATGGCATACTTTTCGGAAATGTTTTAATTGACATCTATCTATCTATGAAAGGGGAAGATAACGAACATAAGTCTTAATATACACCCCCAGTGCCATTTCAGTGATACTGCATACAACTCTGTATGTGCATCGATGTACACCCCCAGTGCCATTCTGTGATACTGCATACAACTTTGTGTGTGCATCGATGATGAATCTTATGGAATTTGTAAATACTTATATCGAACAAACACAAAATAATTTCTCTCCATATCTGGTCAATTTATTTGTAAATAATTCATAGATAAAATTAGCTTTTGTTGTCAACCTTAAAAAGGGTGTGTGTGTGTCGATCAATCGTTCCTCCACTGTTGGAGTTAGATTTCGAGGGTATACTGAACCAGTTAAATTCTTATCGTATTGCTTTAGTTTCATTTTAATGCAAAAGAACTGAGACTCATAGGAACTCAACAGTAATGATGACGGGTAGTCAAGTGGGCTATCTGTATGCTGTTTAAAATCGATTATATACATAATATGATTGATTGATTGTTTAACGTCCGAAGGACTGCCCCATTAAGTCGCCACGGGACTACATATATACATGAAAAGGTAAAGGTAACGAACAGTGATCAATCTAGTGTAACTCCTTTAGGGAATACAAAATTAAGAGTAGAGCAAACACGGAACGCTGGGTATACCAGGGGTGAAATCCGGTGCCAATTGTAAGAGGAAGTAAGCATCCCCTGTCAACAGGTCACACCGCCGTGAGCCCTGTATCTTGATATAGTAAACGGAGTAATCCGTAGTCAAAATCATGATGTAAAGATTGATTGATTGTATCTTGTTAAGCGTCCCTCTCGAGAGTTTTTCACTCTTATGACGACGTTACTAATACCGGTGAAGGGCTTCAAATTTTGGCCTATGCTCGGCGCTTACGGTCATTGAGTAGTGAGGGATCTTTATCGTGCCACACCTACTGTGACGCAGGACATCCGTTCTCCGAGGACCCGTGACATTCACACCTGATGCCAAGCGTTTGGCGATGGAACTGTCACTACCTCTGCATTGGCATCAAACGTCAGATTGCAATTTACCCAATGGCAGGTTGCATTGCTGAATTAGCAATACATAGCGTTATAACGACGATAGAATTTGCGAAATGCTGACCTTAAATAAGACTGTTGAAACCACTGTGTTATCAACTTATTTGTCACTACCCTACCTCTATTAAAAAACTGATTTTACACAGAATAAGCTTTTGTATATCGAATCAGTTGAGAGACATAAACACCATATGCAGGTGATAATGGAACATTGCTACCTAAATATGGGAAGTTGACGATGGAGATGTTGATTGATTGATTGTATATTGTTTAACGGGACGAGAATATTTCACTCATATGGAGATGTTGAAGTCACCCCGTTTGTCATAAAGTTACGTTTGTTAAGCCGTCTATGTTCAATAAAATATTTAAGCACTAAGAGATAGGGAAACTATGTGATGTTCTTTATTTGGGGCTCACAGGGATATATAGTATTGACATATGAATGAAAATGATTGTTGATAATGATACTAGATAAAACGTCGTCGATATATCTAAATGTCGAGTTGAAGGCCACAGCAAGAGATGCTTTCCTTCTCATATAGAAGCTTTTGAATAAATTCTTCCTCGTAAGAATATAATTGTGCTCATGGGAATTCCGACAGACTGTTTTAAGACCTGATCACCAAATGTTAATGAGGAACTCTACCATCGTTTTAATATCAACTTCTGAGTCCCTGTGCGTAGAATGAGAGTGGTGTTTAACTAGAAATGGCATTTCCTTTTTCCATTTTTATTGAAGAAGGAACTCTCTATGATTTCAAAAAGTTTAGTCATTAATTTATCGTGAGGAGTGGTCGTGTAAAGTATTTAAGGTAGATCGATCCTCATGTGATGTCATAGGTTTTAGTTCGTTTAAAATACAGTTGTAATAATGAGCCTTACAAAGACAATGCTGTTATAAGCTTTGTCAGCTGGAACTAAAACATACATGTATTCCACATGTAACCTATCTAATTCTTTTTATCACTCCTGATTTACTGATTTACTACAGAAGGATAGATGGTACACACTTTTGTTTTGATGTGTCTAATACGTGATTTTAATATTTCTTTAATAATTGTAATAATTTTCATCCATTTTAACAATGTATCAAGCTCTTCTTTTTCATATAAATTCTGTCTCGTAAGAATATAACAACAGGTCAGCTAATAAAAGAGCACAATTCGTGCCCATATACAATATATGTGTGTCTATGTGCTCATACCCTGCATTAATAAGTATCTTATTGGGTAAAAAAAAAAACCACAAGTATTATTCAAACATGCCTAGGCGTCATTTCAACTCAATCATTCTTTTCAAGAAAGACCCACTTAACAAACTGCTTACTCTGAACAGGAAATGAGAAGAGAACACGGACCTCTTGGTTTCGAAACGAGCGTCCAAACTACCAGAGGCTACCACAACCAGTCCACTGGTGTTGTGCTTATTCGTGTCAATAAATGAGGAAATATTTATCCACTAAGCTATCGTTTATCATTGCTAGTTATTATTAGTAGTTACTACAGTAAATTACCAATACGCCAATTAGCTGATATCCACCGGTGCCTCATTCACTAATAAAGATCTCTCACACGAGGTCTGACTACATACATAATTTGTCTGACGAGAAAAGTTTGTTTTCCGTGCTTTCTTCTCATTGCCAAGATTAAAACAGTTAATTTTTCAGAAAATGAAAAGAGAAAATCTGGAATGCTTAATGTTTTAACAGAAACAACCTTGACAAGTAAATTTACATTTTCTAACTATTGTAATAGTTAAGTTTCGTGTTGCTATATCGAAAACTTAAGAGTACTGAAAGCATTCTGCAAAGTTGTGACAGCCAGCTTTCATCATAGCGGTTTCTTCTCTAATTGGATTTTTTTAAAACTGACACTGGAAATCTCCGTCTATTCGTTGAAGAAAATAAAATGAAATTTGTTTCTAGTTTTTACTACAAGGTTATTTCGATTCCAAAACGCGTGACAATTTCTAATTATTTCGGTTCCAAAACGTGCAACAATCCCTGATTAGGTGGATGTAGGAACCTGTGACAATCCCTGGTTAATGAGAACATAGCAGTATGTGTAACAATTCCTGATTAATGAGATCATAGCAGTATGTGTACCAATCCCTGATTAATGAGATCATAGCAGTATGTGTAACAATCCCTGATTAATGAGATCATAGCAGTTTGTGTAACAATCCCTGATTAATGAGATCATAGTAGTTGGTGTAACAATCCCTGGTTAATGAGATCATAGCAGTTTGTGTAACAATTCCTGATTATTGAGATCATAGCGGTTTGTGTAACGATTCCTGATTAATGAGATCATGGCAGTATGTGTAACAATCCCTGGTTAATGAGATCATAGCAGTTTGTGTAACGATTCCTGATTAATGAGATCATAGCGGTTTGTGTAACGATTCCTGATTAATGAGATCATAGCAGTTTGTGTAACAATCCCTGATTAATGAGATCATAGCAGTGTGTGTAACAATCTCTGATTAATGAGATCATAGCAGTGTGTGTAACAATCTCTGATTAATGAGATCATAGCAGTGTATGTAACAATTCCTGATTAAAGAGATCATAGCAGTGTATGTAACAATTCCTGATTAATGAGATCTTAGCAGTTTGTGTAACAATCTCTGGTTAATGAGATCATAGCAGTTTGTGTAACAATTCCTGGTTAATGAGATCATAGCAGTTTGTGTAACAATCCCTGGTTAATGAGATCATAGAAGTTTGTGTAACAATTCCTGGTTAATGAGATCATAGCAGTTTGTGTAACAATCCTTGGTTAATGAGATCATAGCAGTTTGTGTAACAATCCCTGATTAATGAGATCATAGCAGTGTGTGTAACAATTCCTGATTAAAGAGATCATAGCAGTGTATGTAACAATTCCTGATTAATGAGATCTTAGCAGTTTGTGTAACAATCTCTGGTTAATGAGATCATAGCAGTTTGTGTAACAATTCCTGGTTAATGAGATCATAGCAGTTTGTGTAACAATCCCTGGTTAATGAGATCATAGCAGTTTGTGTAACAATTCCTGGTTAATGAGATCATAGCAGTTTGTGTAACAATCTCTGGTTAATGAGATCATAGCAGTTTGTGTAACAATTCCTGGTTAATGAGATCATAGCAGTTTGTGTAACAATCCTTGGTTAATGAGATCATAGCAGTTTGTGTAACAATCCCTGATTAATGAGATCATGGCAGTATGTGTAACAATCCCTGGTTAATGAGATCATAGCAGTTTGTGTAACGATTCCTGATTAATGAGATCATAGCGGTTTGTGTAACGATTCCTGATTAATGAGATCATAGCAGTTTGTGTAACAATCCCTGATTAATGAGATCATAGCAGTGTGTGTAACAATCTCTGATTAATGAGATCATAGCAGTGTGTGTAACAATCTCTGATTAATGAGATCATAGCAGTGTATGTAACAATTCCTGATTAAAGAGATCATAGCAGTGTATGTAACAATTCCTGATTAATGAGATCTTAGCAGTTTGTGTAACAATCTCTGGTTAATGAGATCATAGCAGTTTGTGTAACAATTCCTGGTTAATGAGATCATAGCAGTTTGTGTAACAATCCCTGGTTAATGAGATCATAGAAGTTTGTGTAACAATTCCTGGTTAATGAGATCATAGCAGTTTGTGTAACAATCCTTGGTTAATGAGATCATAGCAGTTTGTGTAACAATCCCTGATTAATGAGATCATAGCAGTGTGTGTAACAATTCCTGATTAAAGAGATCATAGCAGTGTATGTAACAATTCCTGATTAATGAGATCTTAGCAGTTTGTGTAACAATCTCTGGTTAATGAGATCATAGCAGTTTGTGTAACAATTCCTGGTTAATGAGATCATAGCAGTTTGTGTAACAATCCCTGGTTAATGAGATCATAGCAGTTTGTGTAACAATTCCTGGTTAATGAGATCATAGCAGTTTGTGTAACAATCTCTGGTTAATGAGATCATAGCAGTTTGTGTAACAATTCCTGGTTAATGAGATCATAGCAGTTTGTGTAACAATCCTTGGTTAATGAGATCATAGCAGTTTGTGTAACAATCCCTGATTAATGAGATCATAGCAGTGTGTGTAACAATTCCTGATTAAAGAGATCATAGCAGTGTATGTAACAATTCCTGATTAATGAGATCTTAGCAGTTTGTGTAACAATCCTTGGTTAATGAGATCATAGCAGTTTGTGTAACAATCCCTGGTTAATGAGATCATAGCAGTTTGTGTAACAATTCCTGGTTAATGAGATCATAGCAGTTTGTGTAACAATCCTTGGTTAATGAGATCATAGCAGTTTGTGTAACAATCCCTGATTAATGAGATCATAACTTCCTAATCCAGTGTGATGATTAGTGGTTGTGATTCCACATTGTGTGTGTGTGAAACTGTGGTTATTGGGAATCCGTGAGAAACTGTGGTTATTGGGAATCCGTGAGAAACTGTGGTTATTGGGAATCCGTGAGAAACTGTGGTTATTGGGAATCTGTGAGAAACTGTGGTTATTGGGAATCCGTGAGAAACTTTGGTTATTGGGAGTCCGTGAGAAACTTTGGTTATTGGGAATCCAGTATGCGTGACAATCCCTGGTTATTAAGATGCATTTTTAAGTTTCGGTGCAATTGAACAAAATGATTGAATTATGATATGATTCCTGAGTTTTAGCATTAAATGAAGTATTTGATGTAAGGACTCAATTCAGTTTAGCGTTGTGCCTGCACATTCCCCGCGATTATGCTTTATCTTACTGTCAAAGTGGTTCCCTGGGATGGCTTGATATACTTTATGACCATTTTATTTGATTCCTTTACATGTCGATCGATTAGCAGACAATGCATCTAAAGAATATTTTCCTAATGCAACGGGTGAACTTGAGTAGAAATATGTCGGAATCGGCTCATTTCCTGGTACAATAGTAAAACACAGCATTATTACGTAAACAAAATATATACGGTTATAGAGTGTACTCTCATGAACTGTTCCCTTAAGGTGGCTCACTACACCCAGAAATAGTTTCTCAAATCAATACGAATTGATTTAATTATAAGACATATGATGATATACAATAAGTATATATGTCAAAAAGGCAAAAAATATACAAATTTGGAGAAAAACATGATTTTCAAAAAAATTATTCAACACATACATGTATGAACAAAAGACTGGGGGATTTGAACTCGAGATCTGCGGTTCACCAGCCCAATGATTTAACCACTGAGATACGATGATAGACAAACAAATCGATCGATACAAATAATTTCACAAAACATTTAAATCGCCATCTTGTGACGTGTCATACAGAGTATAAGCTTTGGTGTAGTGAGCTACCTTAAGAGATGCCCATGAATACTGAGCACTGTACATTGGCACTGAATTGGGAGAACACTGCTCAATTTTCGTTCATACAGAAGACCTCCATTCTATTACATATTGAGTAATTTTATGTCTCCATAATCGGTGTTTTTACCTTTCTTTTTGTACCAAAGATTTTGACTATGTGACCTCTACTTTGGGTGATGAACTTTTCAAAACAAATTTAGACCTTGGCCATAACTTTTGAACAATTAATACATGTTAGGCCATTCATATTTCACGTGTATTTCTTTTGACAAGACATTTCTTTAGGTAACAAGTTACTGACTTCGTGACCTTTACCTTTAAATTAGTATTTGACCTACATTGTACTTTAGGGAAAAAAAGCCTGCACGGCTATATCAGGTAACTTTCAAACAGTAAGTATTAGGGCTTTCATATTTCACATGTGTATTTCTTTTGACAAGACCTTTCTTTAGGTAGCAATTTTGTATTTAATACCTTGTGACCTTTACCTTAGGGTTTGACTACTTTTGAAAACCTTTAAGCTTGGCTATAACTTTTAAACGGTTAGTTTTCATATTTCACATGTGTATCCCTTGTGGTAGATCTAGTACAGTAGTGCTTCTCGGCGAGCTATGTTGTCTTCTAAAAACTCTAGATCATGTCACATACTAGTATGGTCGATTTAAGGTGTTGGATACTATTTTCAAACATGGCATCCGGTGTCATAACTCTTCATTTATGGATGTGCGTGTGTTTGTGTATAGATACCATAAATAATGTAAACTCTGATGGGGTATAAAAATCTATATGGTATGAGATCGACCTCTTGCTGACGAAATTACTTTCATTAATAGTGTAATTATACATGTATCATTAATTAACTACAACGTCCGAAATGTATCATTAATAGACAGCAATACCACCTATCAAATTATATACCAAATTAATGACATCATTGTATCATTATAGCTAGGATGTGTTATCGACTATTAAGCCTACATCATATCTTATTAGACTTTACCTTATGGTTAACCGGTCCACAGGGGGTGCTTACTTCTCCGGGGCACCTGATCTACAGGTGTCGGCAATTTTGTTTGTAAAGATCTATAATGTCAACCACAACCACTGAGCTTCGCTCGCGACAGGAATGCAACGCGCTTTCGGAAAATTCTGCTCTGGTGCTATATTTAGTATTAAAAAAACACAAATCAATGTGTCCCACCTGATTTCTAGAACGACCCCCTCCTCTTTAATTCCCGTAATCAACCCTAAAATGTTATATAAACATCTCGAAAAGAATCAATCGCCATGAGGGTCGTGTGACGTTAAGCCCTTTGCTGCTTTACATAAAGATACAAAATAAAAACTTACATTGAGAAATTCCGGAAGTCATACCATGTGCTCGGAATGAGCGATATACCAAGACATTAGATGACTTTAGTGTCCTACTAAAGCTTTGAAATTAGAGTAGTAAGGCCTATTATGAATTGTCAAAAAATTGAAGACGTCACCATTGGTGGTGAAGGGCTGCAAAATTTAAACCTATGCTCGGCGCTTACGGCTTTTGAGCAGGGAGGGATCTTTATCGTGCCACACCTGCTGTGACACGGGGCCTCGGTTTTAATGGTATCATCCGAAGGATCGCCACATTTAGTCGCCTCTTACGACAAGCAATGGGTACTGAGAGCCTATTCAAATGCTGTTTGACGTGTTTCATACCGATTGTTAGGCCGTTCTTGACACACTGATTCTTAATACGAGTTTCTCCGTTTAACTGATCAAGATATATAGGGCTCACAGCGGGTGTGACCTGTCGACAGGGGAGGCTTACTCCTCCTAGGCACCTGACCCACCTCTGGTATATCCAGTGATCCGTGTTTGCCCAACTCTCCAATTTGTATTCCTTGGAGGAGTTATGAGATTGATCACTGTTCGTTATCTTCACCTTTCATTAATATATTCTGACCCGGATGCCCAAGGGATTGTGAGATTGATCACTGTTCGTTATCTTCACCTTTCATTCTAACCCGGATGCCCAAGGGATTGTGAGATTGATCACTGTTCGTTATCTTCACCTTTCATTCTAACCCGGATGCCCAAGGGATTGTGAGATTGATCACTGTTCGTTATCTTCACCTTTCATTCTAACCCGGATGCCCAAGGGATTGTGAGATTGATCATTGTTCGTTATCTTCACCTTTCATTCTAACCCGGATGCCCAAGGGATTGTGAGATTGATCACTGTTCGTTATCTTCACCTTTCATTCTAACCCGGATGCCCACGGGGTTGCGAGATTGGTCACTGTTTGTTATCTTCACTTTTTCACTTTACACCATTAATGATTACGAGTATTATGCAGTTGTGCTATGACCAGTGTGTTTATTTCTGCGTATTCTTTTTATTGGCTTAAGTCGTGAAAAGAATTACATTTTCTCCATGAATTCAGCTTTGTTGTTGTGTGATTTGAAGTAAATTCTGGGTCGGTCATTCGCAAATTTACATTTACATCTAATTTCTATTGCCCCCACTCTCTTTCAAACGAAGAATACCTGACAACTGACGTACAAGTTCAGGAATTTCTAAATGTTACACAGCAATTGTGGTTTAAAGAATTTGACAAGCATCACAGAGCAGTATACATTGGTAACAGCTTGGAATAGGATTATCATGTTGGAGAAAAATATTGGAATGTTAACTGCACTTTACTGAAAAGTTACTTTTAAGTATTCAATGTGACAGCGGTAAAGTGTATTGTAACAGGCCATTATTTGGCAGACTACAAACAAGAAGGTTTTTGTATGTTGTACATCGAAATTCTTACATGTAGAGACACCGCCGCGGTGGTGGTCTAGAGGTTAGAACGTTCGCCCCGCATGCGGAAGGTCAGGGTTCGAATCCTGGCCGTGACAGACTTAAGTCTTTAAAACAGGTAGTGACAGTTCCATCGCCAAACGCTCCCATCAGGTGTGAATGTCACGGGTCATCGGAGTAGGTGTGGCACGCTAAAGAACCGTCACTGCTCAATGGCCACAAGTGCCGAGTATAGGTCTTGGTGACGTCTCCATATGAGTGAAAAATTCTCGAGAGAAACATTTAACAAGATACAATCACTCTTTCATGTAGAGACGGTACCAGCTATGAGGGCACTGCCACAAATGTTGACCTGCATGTGGCACTTACGTCCATAGTAGTGACGGTTGTTTTAACGTGTCAACGCCTACCGTGACACGTGACTTCCGTTTTTAAGGACCCTTTCATTTTAAATGTCGAGTGCTTAGCGAAGGAACACTCTATGATGCATGTAAAGGTCTTGGATTTGACGCGAGAATCGAACCCGGGTTTCCTGGGTTAGAAGTACTGCGACGATTTGTTTGTTTTACAGTGTAAGTTTATGGCGGATCTAAAGAAACATTTCTAACAATCAAAAATGCAAATTGGTGTATCGTACATGTACGACCCAGGAGCCTGAAGCTTAGCAAGACTTATCTAGTTCTTTCTCCAAATGACCACAATGATCCAAAATTGTAAACAATCAAGACTGATACATCCGTGCCATTAAATTGGGCCACCGCAAGTAGGTGTATAGAAGCCATACTACGTCTGATTAAGAGAGATTCCATGTTGACTTAGCCTTCAAAGTTCAGTGGGTGTCCTCCAGACAATGATATGGATGTCTTCAAAACGTAAACACGAGATATGCAACCTCCTCAAAGTTAGCTTTTTCGGTAGAGATTTTGTTTAGTAAGCAGGGTGGGTCATGGTCTGAGCTCCGCTCAGGATAGAATTTATAAAGCGACTGTGTCGCCGCCGGAGTAGAAGTGAAAGTCAGGGGGCCGATGTTCTATATAGTGGTATACATGTAGATGCTTGCATGGTATAGAACCATAACTGCAATGACCCGATTTCGTAGCATATGTTTGAAAAGATGGCTTTTCACCACAAATTTGTGATGTCTCAGCATTCTTGCTGGGACATCGGATAATAACCAATCAGTCAGTCATGACGACTTTTGAAAATCATATGCTGTGAGATATGGGAGTTCCCATTTCATTTTCATGAGTGCATTCAAATTTCTGTACGTCCACCCAATCCATTCATTGAAAAGATTGCCATTGTATATTTGCTGCATTGGCTGTTTCTGGAAAGGTTAGTGTCCAGACAATATTACATTCATTGATTTTCTGATGTACGGATAATGTACATGAATAACTGGAATGTAGACATAAATAATTTGACGAAATGCCAATTAAATGTTACCAATGTTACATGTTCGTCCTGTGAAGTTAGCGCCCTAATCTCATTTCTCTTGCAATTCAACAGGTGTTACATTAGATAGCTTGCTAGATTTATTTATTATTAAGACGTTTCGATGTCATCTTGATTTTTTTAAAATAATGAACCTCCTTGACAGCTAAGCAGAAATAAAGAAAATATCAGATTAATTTTTTTTTAAAATTGATATTTATTTAAATGAAGTGATTTCAAGAGAAACGCGAAAAATTGATTATGTATAAGCATGAACAGATGTTTTTCCGAATGATTGTTTCGAACTGGTGTGATGCTTTCTGAGGTTCAAATCCCCAGATCATTAAGAGTTCTGGTGATCCTGCTTAATTGGTCACATTTTAATCATAAATCGACCAACATGGCCACGAGATGGGGGGAAGGGGTCTAGGAATTAACGCACCACATGTTAAAACACCATGTAGGAAAACACGATTGATTAAATATTTATACTGAACGGGACCCCCATAAAAGAAAACCCAGAAAATAATAAGACTTTAATTATGGTAGATGATCGTTTTGTAGCCCCCTACTGGACTCGACCGCCGACCATTCACTGCTGATGCATTATTACTGATGAGATCGCGTGGACTTTCGTGAGGATTTGGCGGTACATAGTGAAGTGTATCAGTACATAGCTGCCTTGCATGCGATATCTTCACACAAACGTATATCGCATTTTGTCTTGAAGACGTGGCACATAACATCCGTAGCTGCTGTGTTAGGTTTAAGTGATCAGTTCTCTGTAAGAAAATTTGGTGTATCTCAATTGACTTCCCGCCTTTTTTGTCTTGGATTGTCTTCCGTGTGACGTGAACGTTGTATAATTTAAAAGTTATTGGCTGAATTCGATTTGCCACGAAAATGAAGAAGTCTGCAAACAGTGCGTCCCATGCTATTGATTAAGAAAAAAGCATAAAAAAAGAATTGTATCTAGTCATATTTTTTGATTATCTGCCTGTGCCGTGTTGGGAATTACTGTGACTGGTGGAAAGAGGTGGGCAGTTTGAGGGTTTTTTTTGGAACCACCTGTTGCTGCTAGTGTTATGGAAATCTGATAGCTTGACAATTTTTGATTTTTTGGTGTTCTTATGTGTGGAGATACAAGTACCAGCAAAAGTGGACGCATGTTTCGTATGATCATATACCGCCTGTTTCCTCCGCTCAGGAAACACCTACTTTTCAACAAAGAGAAAAGTAAGTTCATCAATCTTGATTATCTGTCGTTGTGCCACACTCGTTTCAGATATAATTTCTTGAAATCTTGCATGTTTTGTTACAAGGATTGTCACAGGAATAGTTGATGGTAGGGATTCAGTATATTTGAATTAATTACCATATGTAGAGCCTATTGATAGCATTGGGTAGGATTAACAAGTTGCATGCAATCCTCTCGTGTACAGGTCGGACTACCTGGAACAATTACGCTATCTGAATTCCACCCACGGCTATTTTACTGGACGTTAAAATGCAAACCAGAGTCGGTCGATCCGAGTTAATGCTAACCAATCGATTCTGTAAGGAATAGCAATGATTATATTCAACCCCATATTCCTAATATATATGCATGAGTTTTTTGGTTTTAATGAGACATAAGAAAAGAGAAAACACGTTTTGTAGATTCATAGTACTTTTTGGAGTTTTTCCCCACATTGGAAACGACCAATTAAAAAAAAAGAAGGAAAAATCAGTCATTTGTGGTTAATTGGGTAACTTAAATTTTTTCCACTATGATAATAGACAGATTCTTAAGATAATGAAATTAATTATATTTATTTACGAGAATATCAGGAAAAGTCGGTGATTTATCGTGATCTAATATACTACATACGAACGTTATCGCTAGTATTAATAGGACGTGTTGATCTAAAACAGCCGGCGGACATCAACACCCTCTCAATCCCCGCGACCTTAATGCAAAAAGGTGCATCATTGCACCTCCAGCCAGTAATCGGTACCACATTGAGTTTATTTATCTAGAGCCCCTTTAGACGTGTACTGGCCTTTTCATGATATGTAGATTTGGTACTTTTTGATGCCTTGCTTTAGTGGGCGATGTCTTATATTTTAGAGGGCATATGTGTTTGCAAGGTTGCTATGTTTTATTTTCAAAGGGAGAAGATGCATCTGGGTGCAATAGATTTCAAGTACATTTCAGCACACTAATTAAGCTAATGTACAGTATGTATTGAAAGTTGTCCATGTGCAGATGTATGCGCACCATGTACCATTTCTTGCACTTAATTATCCAGATGTGGAGTGGTTGTTGTGTGTGTGTTTAAAATGTATCAATCTTTTTTATTGATGTTTATATCATAAACTTTATTATTAAGATGTTTATCCATTTGATCAGTTTAAATACCTGTAAACTGAGCAATGGCAAAATATGTAAATACAGTAAAAACCGTCTCAGAGAGGCCTTCAGTGTTCTCTTAAAACCGTCTCAGAGAGGCCCTCGGTGTTCTCTTAAATCACTTATCCGATGCATTGTAACACGTCAAGAACCATGCCCTCCTCATGATGACGTCAGTGATTAAAATTTTAATCTATAAAACGTTATGAACTCACCAAAAACCAATATTTTAAAACCGATTGTTTGATAATATTTATCAACGATCCTTGTCGGAGCACTTAACCTATTATATAAGTCGCGCCACCTGTAGCATCAGACTCCTGGAGCCAGCTGCTGAATCTGTGATAAACTACAGCAAGTCACGTGATTATCAAATCCAGCAACTGGAACCCCCGGGATGTTGTAATTTGAACTAGATTTCAAGTGCAGTAGCCGAAAGAGATACAGATTGTAAATGAAGTAGTACTGCAAGAATTATTTTATTACATATCTGGATGTTACAATCAAGACTATTTGGATTTTCAATTGACAGAGGTGCTGCATGTGTTCTTAGTTGGACTAATTTATAATTACATGTATAAATTTGATAAATGAAAGGTGAAGATAACGAACAGGGATCAATCTCATAACTCCTATAAGCAATACAAAATAGATAGTTGGGCAAACACCGACCCCTGGATACACCAGAGGTGGGATCAGGTGCCTAGGAGGAGTAAGCATCCCTTGTCGATAAATGTAATTACTACCCGTAGTTCATCAACTAAGTGACTCTGATAAAGTAAATACAGTGTGTTTATGAAGTACCTCTGACAAAGGAAATAATTTTCTATACTACCGGTATAGTGCCTCTGACAAAGGAAATAATTTTCTATACTACCGGTATAGTGCCTCTGACAAAGGAAATAATTTACTATACTACCGATATAGTGCCTCTGACAAAGGAAATAATTTTCTATACTACCGGTATAGTGCCTCTGACAAAGGAAATAAATTTCTATACTACCGGTATAGTACCTCTGAAAAAGGAGATAAATTTCTATACTACCGGTATAGTGCCTCTGAAAAAGGAAATTTTATATACTACCGGTATAGTGACTCTGATAAAGTAGTTATATTCATATACTATGTACAGTAAATCTTATATTCGTATGCTAAGCAACTCTTATGAATTAAATATAGTTTATGTGCTAAGTAACTCCCCGCATGCGGAAGGTCGGGGTTCAAATCCCGGCCGCGACAGATCTAAGTCGTTACAACAGGTAGTGACAGCTCCATCGCCAAACCCTCGGTATCAGGTGTGAATGTTACGGGTAGTCGGAGATGACCCTAAAAACGGATATTACGTGTCACACTCTCTTCTCAATGGCCGTAAGCGCCGAGCATAGGCCTAAATTTGAAGCCCATCACCGGTATTGGTGACGTCTCCATATGAGTGAAAAATTCTCAAGAGGGACGTTAAACAAGGTACAATCAATTTCAACTAATTCGATACTCAAGAGCTTGATCTGCGTGTGATCAGTTGGCTACTGACAAAAACGTTGATCTTACAAGGGTTTCAACAGTCTAGTTTTCATTTCAGTCTCGTTTGCATTTCGCAAATGCTATGGTCGTTATAATATCTAGTTTGCCAAGACAACCTATCATTGGGTCAAATGCTGTCTGACGTGTTTCATACCGATTGTTAGGCCGTTCTTGGCACACTGTTTTTGACTACGTATCACTTCGTTTACCTGATCAAGACATATGGCTCACGGCTGGTGTGACCGGACTGCAGGGGATACTTACTCTTGCTAGGCATTTGATCCCACCACTGGTATATCCAGGGGTCCGTGTTTGCCCACCTCTTTATTTTGTATTCCTTATAGGAGTTATGAGATCGATCACTGTTAGTTATCTTCACCTTTCATATAGTAGATCTGATAAAGTACAAATAAGTTTATTTACACAAGTAACTCTAAGTACATCTATTATGATGCATCGTTGTAATTTATTTCTAAGGACCTATATAGTAAGGAGTTACTTGCTTAGGTTGTAACGGATGTGATATTGTGTTATATTCTAGTTCTAAAATATTTTAATTAACGAGTTTGAAATGCACGAAATGAAAAAAGAAGAAAATTCACATAAACTTTACGATGTAGCGTTGGAAATATCGTTAAACGTTGAATATAAAATTGATAATAGACAGTAAGCGGGAAAATACAAATTTATGTAGTTAGGTACAGAATGTATCTATGAAATCAGAATATAAACAATATTCATCAAAGTGTTTGTTCATCGTCGCTTGTCACGTTTTTGGGATCTGCTCTCCTCCTCACATAATGGCTAATACAACATGTAGGTGTTTAAGATCCGCTCCTGTCACACACGTGACCAATGAAGACGGTGTCTCGCTGAGTTGTGTTTAATAAGCATGCAATGCAACTGTGTTTTGAACTTGCAGACTTTAAATAAGAAATATGTCGAGAAGGGAATCCTAATTTTTGGGAAGAAATGAAACCTGTCAGAAATTCAGAATGAATCTAAGACTCGGGCTGACAAACCTACGAGAAGATACTTCCGGTAAATCGACTGTTAGTCTCCATGTAGATTGTCAGAAACATTGTTCTTCGTTCATCATTTACAGTCATTTGTGCCTGTCTTGCTGTGCGCAAACACAACTTCGCCATGGAAGATTAATCGAAATGAAGTTTTATCACAGGGTTCTTGAAAAGCTCCACATATTTTTATGTGACGGTTATGCAGTTAGATTAATTTCCAGAGCTCGAGAGATATAATTATCAACATTAGATTGTTACTATATTGATTTTGGTTTGAGAAATGCCGTATCACGGTGAGACTTTTTCTTGCGTTTCGTTTAATGGACGCTTGACCTTTCACACTTTAGGTTGGTGTGGGAAGATTTTCTGGTGTTTAGACCCCCCTGTCTGGTCCTTTCTAATCTGATGCTTTTATGTACTCTTTTATACTGGAGTGTAAACGGCAACTGTTGAAAGGAAAAAAACTGTAAACTCACTTACAATCCCATAGTATTGCATTGTGTCCCATTCGAGAATTTCCCACTCATAGAAAGAAGTATATGCAGGGTGCTCCGGGCCTCTTTATCGTACCAACCCCTACCAGAGCACGGGATTTACGTTTGTACTCATATACTATGTTTAGCACCAGGAAATAAAACAAGTATTCATCTCTTTGACCACACAATAAAACCAATTCTATTATATAAATCAGATATATGGGGTGGATACTTCATGGAATAACTTAAAAACTTACTGGTAAAAAGTTTTAGAATATGTTAAAATTGGACATCAATTCATTTAAGAAAATTGTAAAGAAAACTACTCTGATAAATACGCTGAAACCGGGTACAACTATGTGCATATTTCAATCTTAAGGAGCAACGTTGGTTTTGTTATCTTAATGAAATATTTAAAAAAAATTGATATTAGAAGATCTATTTGTGAATTACGTATATCTGCTGATGAATTAATGATAGATGTTGGTAGATATTCTGATATAACTAGGAATAAATTAACGAACCGGTAACGAAACTACGGTTCGTTAGGAGATACGATTCATTTTTTGATTAAATGTGAAAAGTTTGTTGATGAACGAAAACCTGTCTGTGATGTTATAGGGGAAAAACAGTACAGAATGATAGACAGAAATGCATATACACATTGTGTCCTGAAGAGCCATCTATTTTAAAAATATAACTGGGAAATTTATTTTGAACAATGTTTGCAATTAACAATAATGACACTGTATTTAACTACATTTATGTGTTATGTAATCGCTTCGTTTTCTATGCTGATACATATATACATTTGTATGTATTTCCATGCCCCTTCAGTGCCCTTGATTGGAAATAATATGTTCTATACTAGTATCCGAAAGTCTCGTGACTTCCGGAAGTTTGGCGAATTAAAAGTCACAGTTTGTTTAATAAAAACAATAATAGCCATTGTAGTTTCTGGTATTTTTTAAATATTGATTGATTGCATCTTGTTTAACGTCCCTCTCAAGAATTTTTTACTCATATGGAGATGTCACCAAGACCGGTGAAGGGCTTCAAATTTAGGCCTATGCTCGGCCCTTACGACCATTGAACAGTGAGGGTTCTTTAACGTGCCACACCTACTGTGACACGGGACATCTGTTGTTAAGGTCATCTCCGAGGATCTATGACATTCACAACTGATGCAGAGCGTTTGGCGATGGAACTGTGACTACCTGATTTAACGACTTCGTTGTTGCGGCCGGGGTTCGAACCTCGACCTTCCGCATGGAGGGCGATTTTAAATATTGAGCTGCTCGCTCAATAAATCTGGACACGGGTCTAATGATGACAACGTTAGCTGGTGACTGATGCTGGAACATTTTAGTTCGAGTTCGCTGAACCATATGGATTGAGTGGTCGTGGAATTTTATTCCACGATGTGTCAAAACATATTTGATTATATCCAAGGTTCTTATTACCAGTATCTCTAGTCATAAAGACCGCGAATTATAGACAATTTCATCTATTCATTGTAACACCAATATTGGACTATTCTCAATTCAGCAGGCCTGGCGCTTTAGATCGGCGATTAAGGCTTGCCCGCGCTTGTTTTTCACAAGTATTTTCTACATCTTCTGCGGTTAACAAGTCTACTTAATGAGCTGGATGGACCAACAGCGCCAATCAATACACGGAGCTGATCAAATAATATACACCAATGATAAAGATTCCAGGGATGTCCAACCCCGCTGAAGTGAATCCATCTCCCCTTATTGGCCGCAAGGTGCCCGTTTCATAACGTGTCGGTGAATTTTAATAAGAACGCTGGCTATGATAATGAAGAAAAAGAACAATAAAAATGCCTTCCATCACATTCGATCATGATGAAGGAGATGTAACGTGACGAAGTAAGCAGACAGAAACACATAATAAACCCCTTTCAGATTGACAAAATGATCAACGTCGGAGGACGATGTGTTAAATTGTTTTGTTTTGTCACACAGCATCACGCCTGCAATAACTGTTAGGAAATGGCATCCCTGGTATCCAGCATACGCACTATTTACTTTTTTACAAAAAGTAAGACGATTCTAATCGCCACAACAAAATATGCCGTCTATTTGAAATCGGTATAATCATCAATGTGTTGTCAACATAGCAATCATAATAATGATATAATTATCTCTATGAATTCATAAATGTAGTTTATGTTCAATTTTCTCAGATACGCTGTACTTTCCCTACCCTGTGTTCTCATGAGCCAAAGACTCCAAATTGTTAAATCATTTATTTTATTGAACTCCATGATAGGTAGTATGAATTTAGATTTGTTCAACTAATGAGTTATCTTATGTCTGATCTGAAAAAGAGAACGTATTTAGTGTGCCATCATATTTTGTATTTCTCAAGGAAAAACCATAACGTTATTTGTTTTACTTGATGATCGTAATATTCAGACCTCCCATACATCAAATAACACTTTGCGAGACAGGGTCTGCCATTTTCATTTGAGAATGTTGGAAGTGGGACAAACCTTCGTCCTGTGAAAGTTGCAGATTCACGCGGTATGAAACATCGATTTTATGACACGAATTTGGCATATGGTAGACTTGATTAAATGACAAATCAACTTCTGTGATCTTCTATACCAAGCGCATTGATTGGAGTGTTTTGACGGGCTATTAAGACGGCGAGAGCGAAAAGTCCTCGAGTCCTGGTTCTATATGGATATGAAGATCACAACGCAGTTACTGCTTACTAACTAAAAGAGTTTACTTAGCTGGCAGTCATATACTCAACAACCGATACAAGTATATCATGATGAAAGATAATACATCCATTTCAGAAATCATTTTATATGCCCACGTGACCACATACATGTAGACAGTAGATAATTTCTCCATGCTGCAAGATTCTTAGACCACAATTAAGTCAGTAATTGTGTTTTAGTCGACAAATGGTGTCCCATTCGTGTTCCAATGGGTTTTTTTTTTTATTTGCTTGATTTTCAGGCAATTTTTATCCACTCGGGATAGAAGAGCAATAGAAGGATTTACCAGGTCACTGAGAGAAAGCATACGATATATCTGATATGTTCAACTATGGTGGAGAAAGAGCGCAACAATTCCTAAATTTAATAAACCGTCGTTTGATGTGTTGGATTATGTTGTTGGTCTATAAATATACATGCACGGCTGTGTATATTAATAGAAGACCAAAGTCGATTGTTGTTATAATGATTTCCTGCTCTTTTCACGTGCATCATGTTATATATATATACCAAAACGATTGTATCTATGTCCCCCAGTCTCTTTCAAATAATTTGAAGGCATATTGAGGATTTTTTGGTTCACTGGAGTTTGATTTACTTAGTGTAAATGCTCGTTGTTTTTTTTATTTAGTCGACGTTCAATAGTCGCACATATAATAAATCAATTTTAAACAATGGGAATTGGAACAGGAAATTGCAGTCTACCTTAAGCACCAAATAATTTCTACATAGTATGAACAAAACTAATTATAAAATACATTGAATATACAAGCAACAAAACCGCATCAGAACAACCCAGAATGTATAGATTACTAGTACCCCCCAATGTCTGAATGTTCAACAACCAGACATAACCATAGACAGGACACACACATTATTTCTGACAAACTGTGGGGTTTCATGTCAATAATATAAGATTTACTACGGTCCATAGATGGCTGTAAAGTTTTGTTGGGTTTTTCTTTGCGTAGCCATTCATGAATATTTAACCCCTGCCATTGTTTTATACGCAACTTCAACAACAGACCTACTATATTTATTTTATTAGGCCAAGGGAAAATTCATTTCTTGGATCTAAGTCTCCTTCTCGGTGTTCAACAAAAGTCAATAACGGATAACTCTTACCGTACCAAACCTCTCAGGGGAAATTCTACATGGTTATCCCGGGGTTTTTTAAAACGGAGCAATGCTAAATAATTCACAGCTCCCATCTACACTATTTTGACTGTTCGGATACTCTTGCCTCGATTGTAACCAGATAAGGTTGGGTGAAATGGCAAATGCGTTGAGCAACTGGCTCAATTTAAAGAGGGATGAATTTAAAAAAAAAGGTAAGTTCGGCTAGGAACGCTTAATTTAATATATCAAGCGATGTTGATTTTTAAGTGGAGATATTATGAGACTAGTACTACTTGTATATTTAAAATGGAAGTTAATGGAAACTTTAATGCTATGTTTGCCAATCGCTTCGTTCGTTGAGGATTTTTTTTCCCGCGATTTGACGTTTCACTCTGGTGAATTCGTGATGGCACGCGACACGGCTGTGAGCATGATCACTTCCCATTAATAATTCCTGCATTTGATGAGGGTTAATCTACTTTAAAGGATTTTCAAAGCTGTCATAAATATCTTTGACATGATTAAATGTAAAGACGAGCTTTTTTAGTGACGAAAAAAAAACCCAAGTCTCTTCAATGACCATATTGACCGGGGTTTTTTTAAAGCGATAATTAAAAACTTAAAACCATATTCCATTTTTTAGTATTTTTTAAATTTTATTTCTTTGCAACAGCTGGTAATGAGGAAAATCATTGTTGATTTAAAACTTACTTATGTAGGAATTATAGTGTCTTAGATCTTCAGAAAAGGAATTGTTGATACATTTGTATAACATTTGTAATCGATCATTCTTTTTATACCACAAAACAGTGTGGTCAAAGTCAAAATCAAACCGTTGAAAATGTCATGAAAACGCCATAAAGCTGAAATATACCTTCACCAACCATAAATAAAAGCAAGTCCCTTGGATGTGCTTTTTTATGCTTATATAACTGTTGTTAAGTAAATATAATGGAGAGAGAAATATTGGACATGACAAATGCTTTCTCCTTAAATCTGTGACCTACATGCAACCAAAGACTACTATTTTTCTTCACATATAAATTTATGATATATGTAAGAAAGGTTTAAAGAAATATGAAATGTCAAAAGTTTCCCTCATTAAATCCTTGTCCTAATCAATGACTACTATTTTTCTTTACATATAAATGCATGATATATAAGAAAGGTTTGAAGAAATGTACTTCATTAAGAAATACATCTTATGTCCTCGTGCAACACAGTGTCCTTGACCTTCAAGTGAATATCTTCCACAATGTATCGATAAAAAGTAGTAGTTATCTTTTTGCAACAGAAATTCCCAGGTCTTTGGGCCAATCTAACGAAACAGACAAATTAATCAATTTTAAACATTAACTTTAAAATACAAACATATATATTCTATATTGGTGACAATTTTTATAAATTCAAAATTTTCGGCAATCTGTGTTGACATCAGAATTGTTGTCATTTTCGATATATTACAGTGGAAATTCGAACAGATTTATATAGTGTACAAGAATATTCCCATTTTATTTTTGTAAATCACATGTTAAGTCCTATGGTATGTAATTTATCTCTAAAGGGAGCTTGGACAGAATCCAGGGAATGATTTAAAATGGTGTCATCATTTACAGTCCATTAATAATTAAAGGTGGTAGGAGGATTAATTCGCCATTATTTTTAATCGATGAAGAAAGAAAAAAAATCAGTGTTTTGTTACATTGTAGCTCTCCTGAACCCCGAAGGCTCAATTGAACTTTTCTGGATGGTCACGTTTTGTCCGGTGTCGCATGATTTACGTTCCTGGTAATTTAGCGTTTCGGCCGAAACGCTAAATACCTATAATTTCCGTTCCGGACTATAATTTCCGTTCCGGTCCGCGTAAGTTTGTTCCGGCCATACTTTTGGTTCCGGGCACACAGTTATCCTTTAAAAGTATTGAAATATGAAATGTTTACGAATATTTCTAATGGATTTTGTCGTTTTTCATCGGGTTATACAGTAAGATAGGGGCCTGTAGTTAGAACCCGGTTTATATGTTTATTTCTGTGGTGGGTTTTTTCCCCAAGACCAAAAATGTACGGCAGAAAATAACAATAGAAACTTGATATAAGAATGTGACTTTCTCCGAAAAATTGTTCTCTCCCCTACATGTAGGGCTTTGCTTTCTTCTCAATTGATCCTTTCGAACCTGTAATCACCATTACCTATTGAAAGTGGACGCTGGTGAAATCAACCCAAAGAAACAAGACTTTATAAAAAAAAAAATGCGATAAGTGAAATTAATGATGAATTTCACTAAATTTTTAAAAATCTGATGAAACAAATTGCAAGTCTCTGATGGATGTAAGGAAAAAAATGTTTATCACCAAAACAAATACCATTAGGCTTTTGAAAATATTATCACATTTAAAGTTTAATATTACGAATTAAAACAAGCAATGTTCTCAACGAAAATTGTGTTCCTTTAAAAGAAATATTAATAAGACGTGTTTCCCAACATAATACACTATAGTATTGCAATTATATGTAGTCAATCTTCATATTCACTCATGCTTTAAAACACTTAACAAATTGTTGCCATCACTTTTCTTTGAAATTATACAATTGTGATGAGATAATTAAAGAAAATTCAGTTCAGTTCAATAAATAGGTGAATATATTAGTAAGCCCCAAGTAATTTAAAGTAAGTGCCAACTACATATATGTATAATTGTTCTCCAAACAAGTTTTACATCTACACGTACCGTCCTAATGAAGGGGAAAGGTGTGAAACTGGGATACACCTACAAGTACCGTCCTAATGATGGGAAAGGTGTGAAACTGGGATAGATCTACACGTACCGCTCTAATGATGGAAAAGGTGTGAAACTGGATACACTTACACGAACGGTCCTAATGATGGGAAAGGTGTGAAAGTGGGATACATCTACACGTACCGTCCTAATGATGGGAAAGGTGTGAAACTTGGATACATCTACCCGTGCCGTCCTAATGATGGGAAAGGTGTGAAACTGGGATAGATCTACACGTACCGTCCTAATGATGGGAAAGGTGTGAAACTGGGATAGATCTACACGTACCGCTCTAATGATGGAAAAGGTGTGAAACTGGATACACTTACACGAACGGTCCTAATGATGGGAAAGGTGTGAAACTGGGATACATCTACACGTACCGTCCTAATGATGGGAAAGGTGTGAAACTTGGATACATCTACCCGTGCCGTCCTAATGACGGGGAAAGGTGTGAAACTGAGATACATCTACACGTACCATGATGGGAAAGGTGTGAAACTTGGATACATCTACCCGTGCCGTCCTAATGATGGGAAAAGTGTGAAAGTGGGATACATCTACCCGTACCGTCCTAATGAAGGGGAAAGGTGTGAAAGTGGGATACATCTACCCGTACCGTCCTAATGAAGGGGAAAAGTGTGAAACTGGGATACATCTACCCGTACCGTCCTAATGAAGGGGAAAAGTGTGAAACTGGGATACATCTACACGTACCATGATGGGAAAGGTGTGAAACTGGGATACATCTACACGTACCGTCCTAATGAAGGGGAAAGGTGTGAAAGTGGGATACATCTACCCGTACCGTCCTAATGAAGGGGAAAAGTGTGAAACTGGGATACATCTACCCGTACCGTCCTAATGAAGGGGAAAAGTGTGAAACTGGGATACATCTACACGTACCGTCCTAATGAAGGGGAAAGGTGTGAAACTGGGATACATCTACACGTACCGTCCTAATGATGGGAAAGGTGTAAAACTGGGATACATCTACCCGTACCGTCCTAATGATGGGAAAGGTGTAAAACTGGGATACATCTACCCGTACCGTCCTAATGAAGGGGAAAAGTGTGAAACTGGGATACATCTACCCGTACCGTCCTAATGATGGGAAAGGTGTAAAACTGGGATACATCTACCCGTACCGTCCTAATGAAGGGGAAAAGTGTGAAACTGGGATACATCTACCCGTACCGTCCTAATGAAGGGGAAAGGTGTGAAACTGGGATACATCTACACGTACCGTCCTAATGATGGGAAAGGTGTGAAACTGGGATACATCTACATGTAAGTACCTAACAGCAGTCACATACCACAGGAAACTGTTATCAAAACTTTTAGAACTGTGTATTCTTCCTGTACACCATAGCATATTTAGTAGATACCAGTCCACAGAAAATCATCGTCAAAACACTAGGTGCTAGATCTTAAGAACTGTGTATATAATAAAAATACTGCCTCGTCATACATAGGAACGACATTTCCCCGACGTCAGATAGGTGGTGCCACCTTTCATCATTTGAGGTAAAATGAAGAAAGACAACTTCGCTGTTCACAGATTGAAACCTTGGCCGGAACGAAAATTACAGTGAAACACGGAACCCAAATTATGATTTTAAGGTTCCGGCCGAAACGCGAAATAGCCGGAACGTAAATTATGCGACACCGACGTCGGTCTGTCTGGTGTAAACTTTACTCAAAAGATAATTGGGTTATGGAGGATTGCTGTAATTTCGACTCGGCTGGATATTTGGACTGACGCCTTCGCCGAATCTCGGAGCAGTCCAACATAATTCATGTTTGGAAAATATTCAACTTTGGTCGGTTCTAGCAATTAATGCGTACATAGGTGATACTGCTTTTCGCTTCAAATAAGTGATTTGACTGTTAATCTACATGTAACCCTTTATCACTATTAATTTTACTTTGATTAACTTGTAGGTATGAAAATCCCAAAATAAAAACAGTCACAAAATTTTCCGTTCAAATGGACTTGCATGAAGGAACTGTTTATCTCCTGACATTGAAGAGTTCTTATAGTCTGTTTTTCTTTATTAGTGATATACAGTAGGTATGGGTAGTTACTACATATCACCAAGTTAATGAAAGACTACAGGAACTCTTCAATATCAGGAGATAAACAATTCCTCCATGGGAGTCCTTATTGAACGGACAATTTAGTGAATTTTTATTTTGCGATTTTCATACTTAGTCGGTAAACAGTGCCAAATTAATAGTAATACAGAGTTAGTTTAACGATCAAATTACTTGTTTGAAGTGAACAGCAGTGTCACCTAAGTGCACATTAATTGCTAGAACCGACCGAAGTTGAATGTTTTCCAAACATGAATTATGAAGGACTGCTCCGAGATTCGGTGAAGGCGTCAGCCCAAATATCCAGCGGAGCCGAATCTCATTCGAGATTAGGTTTGCAGTTGCTCAAATGAAGTTTTAAGTAAAACTTTAAATCCTTATTGGATCTACCCAAACCCTGGGGCTTTTTTATTACATCGCCCTATTTCTTAATGACCTGTACGACCCTTCATTTGAATAACGGTTGTTTCGACAAGTTCAGTCACATAGGCAAAATCCTGATGTATACATTCGCTCAATATTATTTCCCCAAATATTGCCGTGATCCTAATTGGGTAAATTTGAAACTGTGTGAATTTAAGTTAAGACATTGACGAAGCCAATACGACTTTGGAAGAAATTAAACTGGGGACGAAGTAGTGTTTCGATGCGTCGAATCGAAAATAGCGAAGGGTGAAACTTTAACGATGCAGTATATAAAGGAATTACTGGTCTCTCAAACCTTCGCCATCTCCTTCCATTCCATGATCAGGTATCAGAAGAAAATGAAGGAAACAGGGGCATTACCTATTGTCGCCAGTTTTGTTTTGTGAAATTTCATATGCGTGGAAACATTTTACAAATAAAATTATGTAAAATGTTTATTTAACATAAGAATTGCAGCAATATTGACTAGATGAATAATAAGGTATTTGATGTAATTTTTTTTTTTTTTTATTTTTTTTTTACATGATTTTAGTTTGTATCACAATCCTACTAAGTATCCTTGGTATTTCAAACGGCTAGCAGAAAAATGTTAACGAGTATTCTAAATCCATTTAACTCAGCGTTCTAAATCTATCTAATGCTATGCTGTTGACGCAGCGTTCTAAATATATCTAATGTTGTGCTGTTGACAAAGCGTTCTAAATCTATCTAATGCTGTACTGTTGACACAGCGTTCTAAATCTATCTAATGCTGTGCTTTTGACACAGTGATCTAAATATATTTAATGTTGTGCTGTTGACACATTGTTCTAAACCTATCTAATGTGCTTCTGACACATTGTTCTAAACCTATCTCTTGCTGTGATGTTGACAGTGCTCTAAATATACCTTATGCTGTGCTGATGACATAGTATTCTAAATCTGTCTAATATTGTGATGATGACACGGTGCTTTAAATCTATCTAATGTTGGGTTGTTGATACAGTACTCTAAATCTATATAATGTTGTGTTGTTGACACAGTGCTATAAACAGTGTTCTAAATCTATCTAATGTTGGGTTGTTGATACAGTACTCTAAATCTATATAATGTTGTGTTGTTGACACAGTGCTATAAACAGTGTTCTAAATCTATATAATGTTGTGTTGTTGACACAGTGCTCTAAATCTATATAATGTTGTGTTGTTGACACAGTGCTATAAACAGTGTTCTAAATCTATCTAATGTTGGGTTGTTGATACAGTACTCTAAATCTATATAATGTTGTGAAGTTGACACAGTGCTATAAACAGTGTTCTAAATCTATATAATGTTGTGTTGTTGACACAGTGCTCTAAATCTATATAATGTTGTGTTGTTGACACAGTGCTATAAACAGTGTTCTAAATCTATCTAATGTTGGGTTGTTGATACAGTACTCTAAATCTATATAATGTTGTGTTGTTGACACAGTGCTATAAACAGTGTTCTAAATCTATCTAATGTTGGGTTGTTGATACAGTACTCTAAATCTATATAATGTTGTGTTGTTGACACAGTGCTATAAACAGTGTTCTAAATCTATATAATGTTGTGTTGTTGACACAGTGCTCTAAATCTATATAATGTTGTGTTGTTGACACAGTGCTATAAGCTGTGTTCTAAATCTATCTAATGTGCTGATGGAATATTAATCTAAATCTATCTGATGCTGTAGTGTTGACACAGCGTTCTAAATCTATCTGATGCTGTAGTGTTGACACAGCGTTCTAAATCTATCTAATGTTGTGTTCTAAATCTATATTATGTTATGCTGTTGACACAGTATTCTAAATTCATCTAATGTTTTGCTGTAGACACAGTATTCTAAATTCATCTAATGTTTTGCTGTAGACAGGGTGCTTTAAATATCTATCTAATGCTGTGCTGTTGGCAGGGTACTCTACTTCTATCTAATGATGTGTTATTGGCACGGTACTCTAAATCTATCTAATGTTGGGCTGTTGGCACGGTACTCTAAATCTATCTAATGTTGTGCTGTTGACACGGTACTCTACTTCTATTTAATGATGTGTTATTGGCACGGTACTCTAAACCTATCTAATGTTGGGCTGTTGGCACGGTACTCTAAATCTATCTAATGTTGTGCTGTTGACACGGTACTCTACTTCTATTTAATGATGTGTTATTGGCACGGTACTCTAAACCTATCTAATGTTGTGCTGTTGACACGGTACTCTACTTCTATCTAATGATGTGTTATTGGCACGGTATTCTAAATTCATCTAATGTTGTGCTGTTGACACGGTATTCTAAATTCATCTAATGTTGTGCTGTTGACACAGTATTCTAAATTCATCTAATGTTTTGCTGAAGACAGGGTGCTTTAAATCTATCTAATGTTGTGCTGTTGGCACGGTACTCTACTTCTATCTAATGATGTGTTATTGTCACTGTACTCTAAACCTATCTAATGTTGGGCTGTTAAAATAGTGTTCTAAATCTATCTAATGTTGTGCTGTTGACACAGTGCTCTAAATCTATCTAATGTTGTGCTGTTGACACAATACTATAAATATATTTAATGTTGTGCTGTTAGCATAGTGTTCTAAATCTATATAATGTTGGGCTGTTGGCACAATTTCTAAATTTATCTAATGTGCTGTTGACACAATACTATAAATATATTAAATGTTGGGCTGTTGGCACAGCATTCTAAATCTATCTAATGTTGTGCTTGACACAATACTCTAAATCTATCTAATGTTGTGCTGTTGACGCAGTGTTCTAAATCTATCTAATTTTTCCTTTGAAAAGTACTCTAAATCCTGAGTAGATGCTGTGATGATATCTGGCTCAACAGTAGTATATCCTATTATAGTACAATCTTATTCAACAGAAGAATATCCTGTGATAATACTATCTGGTTCAACATGAGTAGATCCTGTGATGATAGTGTCTTGTTGAACAGTAGCATATCCTTTGATAATAATGTCTGGTTCAACAGTGGTAGAGCCTGTGATAATATTAACACTCAACAATTGTAAATCCTATATCCTGTGATAATACTATCTAGTTCATCAACACTCAACAATTGTAAATCCTATATCCTGTGATAATACTATCTAGTTCATCAACACTCAACAATTGTAAATCCTATATCCTGTGATAATACTATCTAGTTCATCAACACTCAACAATTGTAAATCCTATATCCTGTGATAATACTATCTAGTTCATCAACACTCAACAATTGTAAATCCTATATCCTGTGATAATACTATCTAGTTCATCAACACTCAACAATTGTAAATCCTATATCCTGTGATAATACTATCTAGTTCATCAACACTCAACAATTGTAAATCCTATATCCTGTGATAATACTATCTAGTTCATCAACACTCAACAATTGTAAATCCTATATCCTATGATAATACTATCTAATTCATCAACACTCAACAATTGTAAATCCTATATCCTGTGATAATACTATCTAGTATCTAGTTCTTCAGTGGTCAGTCCTTTGATAATATCATCTGGTTCAACAGTAGTAGATCTTGTAGTATTTTCTGGTTCAAAAGTAGTATATCCTATGATAATATCATTGGGTTCAAAAGTAGTAGATCGTATGAAACGTACAAACGTGTTATATGCTGCATTATTGATATTTTAAACAAAGAATTCATATTTTCATTCAAAATATCATCGTAAACATGTATATGTTATGTAATAGTCTTTCCTTCATTACAAAATTTCATGAAATGACTGTAGCTATGTCTTAAGAAGAAAAACCGAAACATCATTATGAACTGCACACTTGACAACCCTTTTCATCTTCATCTCTTCACGTTCATTTTATTCACTGTCTAACTTTGCTTTGTTTTATTTTGTCTCTACAATGGATCAACAGTCGGTGAGAGTATTTTGTATTTTGAGCAATATTTACATTATATATGTTTGTGCATAGCCTTATATCGAGGAAATATATTTAACCGAGTGTATAATTTATTAATTTTCTGATATATTGCATGCAATTGTAGGAATAGATATATACGCATGTTGCTTTCGAAATATATTAGCTCAATAGATGTGTGAAGCTGCCTTTTTTGTTGTGGCAAAAGAACGATAACTCATTGGAGACGATCGCAGATTTCGTTGTGAGATTAAAAAGGGGAAATACATATTTTCATAGGAGAAACAAGAAAGCTGTTGTATAGAATAACTATTTAACACAGTCGACAGTTACTCCCCGTGCAGAAATTTACTCACCATGCTATTGCGCGTGTAGTTAATTTGATATTACATGGCTGCTGTTAAGCACAAAAATAATGTCATTCACACCGTCAACAGTTGATATCATTTCCTGTGTTCAATACCTATATAGTTAAGAAATAGACTCTGGGCTGGTCCTCAAAGAGGCCCAGATCTATAAAAAAAAAATCGGGAGTTTGGAATATAAATCAAAAGATGCAGTTTTATATAGATTATACCAGAAACTATAATAGTTGTTTCTGCAAAATTTATACATTTAACTAAAGTCCATTTCCTCATATGTACAATTTTACAAAAGTTGACTCTTATTGATTGTGTTATAGCATATTACCGGTATATATAGGAAAACAGCTGGTTTTATGTAATGGAAATCATTCAATTAAACTAGAGAAATGTCCAATTTCCGGAACTATTCATTGATTTTTATTAGGAGTTTTTGGGAAAAGCCTAAAGAGCAATATTGCAATTTTGTAGAGATCTTATGAGTTGGGGTTTTTTTTTTTGGTTTTTTTTTTTTTTTTTTTTGGCTTTAAAGAACAGCTGCGTTTTTGCGTTTTGCATCTTTTAATAAGTGGATATTTTTTATGTGCCATCCAATCCAGTGAACTATCGTGAGCTTTTCTAACCAGTTTTCCGCCTTTTTATCAGGTGTAAACGTATAACATGTGTGCTCCATCGTCAGACTGAGCAAATGCATGGCATCTTGTGCTTTTTACCTCACATGAGCTTTTCTGATCGCCTGTTGTCCGTCGTCTGTCCGTCTGTCTGTAAACTTTTTACATTTTCGATTTCTCCAGAACCACTGCGCCAATTTCAACCAAACTTGGCCAAAAGCATTCTTGGGTGAAGGGCTTTCAAGATTGTTCAAATGAAAGGCCATGTCCTTTTCAAATGGGGAGATAATTACAAAAATGCAAAAATAGGGTGAGGTCATTTAAAAATCTTCTTCTCAAGAACCACTGGGCCAGAAAAGCTGAAATTTACATGAAAGCTTCCTGACATAGTGCAAATTCAAGTTTGTTAAAATCATGGCCCCCGGGGGTTGGATGGGGCCACAATAGGGGATCAAAGTTTTACATACAAATATATAGGGAAAATCTTTAAAAATCTTCTTGTCAAGAACCACTGAGCCATAAAAGCTGATATTTACATGTAAGCTTCCTGACATAGTGCAGTTTCAAGTTTGTTAAAATCCTGGCCCCCAGGGGTAAGATGAGGTGACAATAGGGGTTCAATTTTTGCATACAAGTATATAGGGAAAATCATTAAAAATCTTCTGAAAAATCATTGGGCCAGAAAAGTTTACATTCACATGAAAGCTTCCAGACATAGTCCAGATTCAATTTTGACAAAAATCATGGCCCCCTGTAGTAGGTTGGGGCCACAATAGGGATCAAAGTTTTACATGCGAATATATAGGAAAAATCTTTAAATATGAGACAAGGTGAGCGATGTGGCCCATGGGCCTCTTGTTTATTTTATATATATGTAATTGTTGGTAGCTTATAAGCCCTCGTTCAAAATATTGTATTGAGACCCAGAGAGTGGCAAAGTTGATTATAAATCAAACCAGATTGAAATTTTTTTGTGAGTAAATGCTACTTATCTGGTTTGGATTTCTACAAACCCTTACATTCCAACCTTTCAGTTGGATATGGGGTATTTTATATACATATGATAACTAAACATCTACGTGGCAAGAACTCATAAAGGAAAACGAAAGGAGGATAGGGCAGCAAGAGAATAAAATGGAAACCCAATACTCTTATTTTAGACTAGGAATAAAAGGGAGAAGACTGTCTCACATAATGGCAGCCATTATATTTACTCCATTATTTAAAATTAGCTACACAACATACATCATAACAATATTAATACATTATAGCATCATATCATTATAAAGTTTTATTCTATTCTATAGCATCATATCATTATAAAGTTTTATTCTATTCTATTTTAAGTTGCTCAGATAACTTCCATTTTTCTAAAACGTTTTCAACATACAGGTAACTCTCGAATTATCGCCACTCAATTCATCGCCATTTTCGTTATAACGCCGCATTTTTCTAGGAACATTTTTCCTGTTACTTAAAACTCTCGTTAAAACTCCAAATTCGTTATCGCCATTTGCCGCAGTGTTTTCATTACAAAAGTCTATTTCAACGTGTTAATTATCTCGATAAACCGCCATGGGTGCACGTGGTCAGTGAAGCAGTAAATTGGTCATTATCAATCTCGGGCGTACACCTGGACAGAAGGATCCCAGTAATTGTTGTATTGAATAAACAAGAACAATACTCGAGATGAACAATACTCAAGTTGTTTATACTGTACATCAAAGAAACACTTTCGAATTTAGCTATGGCTTCGCCACGAAAGAGGGTCCTGTTAAATTTCGATGAGAAAAAGCAAATCATTACGTACCAAGGACATCATCAAAAATGTACCCATCAGGATATTGCAAATCATTTTTCTGTTTTATGGGAAAAGTCAATATAAAAAGAAGGACAGTGGGCAACATCTTAGCAGCAAAGGATCGCTCACTTACATAAGTATTGTAAATAGAGGAAAGATAACTTGCATATAAAAGAACAGTAACTCTATTTCTTCAAGATGGCAGTGATTCAATTCATCGCCAAATTCGTTATAATGCCATAATTTCATAAGAACAAAAGGTGGCGGTTTATCGAGAGTTGACTGTAGTTATTTCTCAGTGCTAATCTCTCAATTCTATATTGAAAACTCTGACAAAGTCAACGTAAAGCTATTCAACACTAGAGTTTTGTTCTGATATCGACAACGATTTGTATATAATTTATTATATTGCCATTTTCAATCTCTGCACAGCCATGAATATTTTCTTTTTTACTAATTACAACATCAAGAGAAAAAATGTTACGAATGCATTCATAAAATAGATGTTCAATACTTTCTCTTTGTTGACTACAGAATGTCTACAGATAATTGTGGATAGAGTAATATATTGATGCACCAGTTTAGATATATCAAGCGACTTAAGTAGGGCTCACGGCGGGTGTGGCTGGTCGACAGGGGATGCTTACTCCTCCTGGGCACCTGATCCCACCTCTGGTATATCCAGGGTCCGTGTTTGCCCAACTCTCTATTTTCTATTGCTTGTAGGAGTTATGAGATTAATCACTGTTAATTATCTTCACCTTTCACGTGTATTGATGTGACTAATAGTGGTGTACGATTGATTATAATGAGTGCATGGTCTTTCCACCTAGCCAATAGTCTATCCTTTACCAAACATGGGAAATGTATGTCACAAAACTATCAGGTTCAGACCATAGGACCACGGAAGTACGAAGTCAATGATGCCCGAAAAAGAGTAAAATACACTGTAGGTGTGGGTTTGAGGCTACAGATATGTGCTATAAGTAGAGGTGGTATATATGATATGAAAGTGAGGCTCCAGAGATATTATATAAGTAGAGGTGGTATATGTGATATGAAATCGAGGCTCCAGAGATGTAATATGAAAGTGAATCTGAACTTAGCTGCAAAACTCTAGCTCTCGGGGGGAAATCAACCCGTTATAAAAACCTCTGATTTACAGCGTCTCCGTATTTTGACACCTTTACATTTCAAGAATTCCTGGAATATTTTCCCATACCGCTTGTTTCAAGACATATCTACAATCATTTATTAACGTCTCATTCGAAATGAAAACAGCTTCATAAAAGTTCGCCTGTTGTTATGCCGGACACCTCGAATCTCGTTAATTTCCGTATTCATATGTTTCAATGATTTTCACTTTATATTATACTATTTAACACATTTTTGTTGATTTCCTAAACTAAATCAATTACAGTTCGGTTAAAAATCATTGTTTTAGGTTGATATTATATTAAATTCAATGTTCTCATAAAATACCAGAATTAATTGTAAATACTCTAGACCTTATATTCTATTTAGAAATAAATACATGTATATCTTTCTCATTTATATGTGTTCAAGATAATATGGAGATCAAAAGCTATTGTATGAAATAAAATAATGATTAGCTTTCGAATGTTTTTTTTTTCTAACCAATGGATCTGCAACTCTGTGGTTCCTGCCGGGTTTTTTTGTTTTTTTTGTTTTTTGGGGGTTTTTTTGTCTACAGAGAGCCACAGGTCTGTAGAAAGTCTTAACCTAGCTGTAAGTACTGGGACAAGGTAAATGCAATAACAAAATAGTGGGTTATACAAGGTCAAGAAAAGATTGATTACATAAACCAGGTTAGACTTTTCGGCGTATTTCTTTACAAAAACGATGTTACAAAGAGCACACACAATGTCAGGGTTACAGAACCAACATTACCCTAGCCTTTGCTCAGTGCTTCTCTTTCTCTCCATCTCAGTTTTTGGAGGTGAAGGAGGCAATACTGTGCAACAGAGAACCGTCTAAAGTTCACAGTGCATAAAATAAATGTTCCGGAGGACCTAGAACAGGCAATGCTCCTACAAATCCTCTGGGTGGAGAGAAAAATATTTTTTAGGGTCATGATCTCGTAATGAAGAAAGAATTCAGTACCAAGTTTTCTGAGTATGTCCTAACCTTTGGTCACGATCACTCGGCAAGGTCACAGGGTAAACGTTTTTCACGGACGTTATTTGTCTCTATAGGTTTTTGTTGAAAATTGTGAAATTACTTTTCTCTGAATATTGAGATCAAGTTAGAGGGATCGGTAACATATGGCATAGTGGATTTTTTCTGTCTTTTTAATGTCCCTGTAGAATTTTTTTTACTCATCGAGATTACATCAGCTGTAGGCGAAATGCCACAAATTTAGACCTATGTGTAGCGCTCAGGGCCAAAGTAGTTAGCGTTCTTTATCGTCCCGACTTCTGTGCACAGTAATGCGGAACCTTAATGACTCTCCCGGTAGACCCGTGACTCTCACTTTTGACTGTACTGAGCGTTTGGCGAAGGAACATTGGCCGCGGCACGAATAGGGCTCGAACTCACGACCTCCCGGCCACGATGCGAATCTCTAAACCCTGAGCCACCGCGACAAGGGTGTGTCTGTGATTCAACGTATGTGATACCATTTAATGAAAATCTAATATTCAACCAATATAATGTACCGGTATTATTTTTGCCATCAACATAAGCAATTGTGCAAAAACTAACTGAGAATCGGAAAAAGGCCAACAGGCGCATATTAATCCCTTTCCTTTGTAATATTTATATGTATCTTTGAATGCCTACGTCAGTGTTTTGATTTTTCATAAAGATGTTTCCTGATACTCAGGTGACCATTAACAAAAAGTGGGTAACATTATAAACTTATTGTTGATATGACATTAAGAGAAGAATATTTAAAGCATGATAAAAATGATGATTGATATACGATAGACATGTTTCGCTGTTAACCGACGAGAGCTAGCGTTGAAACACGCCGTGTTAATCTGTTACCCATCCCTTTCGATCGATTAGCGGAGACTTCAACTAATGGGTCTATTATGTGGTGCACAGCAAATTTGTAATAATTAGAGTACCAAATCGACTAGCAAAACGTCAGGAAATCCTCGGCCCTTTCCAGGAACGTCTTATATTTCATTAGCCGAGTATCAGGTTTTTGGAATATCGGTATCTGATTTTGTAACGCAGGAGTCACTGTAGTTCTGTTGTCAGCTATACTGAGTCCCGATAAATACCATTCACTGCATTGTAGATCGATTGAATCGTTAATTAGTTTGAATGTCAAAATAGTTTGATTTATAATCCCAAGATACTCTGAAATATTAATCTTGAAAATGAAACCAAATCATTTCCTCTGCAGCCATGCCATTGCATTAACAATATATTTGATACTAATGAGAATTGTTCATGTGACTTGTGTTGTATCATATCAAACAACAACGATTTCGCTTAACAGAAAACGTAACCTTGTATGCGATATCATGTCTACAGCAGCCATTCATTTGTTGATCAACATTCTAAAGTGAAGTTACCCAAGACCTTCCGGTAAGAATCGGACTTGTAGGATGATTTTGTGATTGCGGGCTAGACACTGATTTGACTGTAATTGTCAGCTGGTACTCAGCTTTAATGAGGACTTTCCTGCGGACGGATCGGTCCAAACAGAATGATAGCTGGTATTGATGTTCATCGGTGTCAGAGAACTTTGTTTTCCCCGTTCCTTAGTCTCTGTGGAAACGAACCGATCGATGCTATCCCTCTTTGTCAACGGAAACTATAGTGTTCCCAAAGGAGAATCCCAAGAAGCGACAGTCCTTCATTGGCGCTTCTTCTCTATGTATTGATCCCAGTTTCTTTCCATTTTCATATGTTGGCATTGCTTTCGTCAGTGATTGTGGTGACTTAATTCTTCCTTACAATCATTTTGATAGTGTTATCTTTTCTCTGTTGCTGTCCTCTAAATTACGCGCGGGAATACCTTTGCAGGCGTAAAACCTATCCTTAAACTAGTGACGCTGTTACTATGATGATAAGCAGAGTAGATTCTGTATGACTGTCAAAACAACTATTATTTAGACTTTACACATGCCTATTACAATATTGTAAGGAATTATTCCAGGGTGTATACTACAAAAACTAAACCCATTCCAAACCCACAAGATTATTCATAAAGCAGAGTCTAAGAAAGAGGAGCATTCAAAGGGGGGTATTTCTACCCTTAAAATATAATTGTCTGTCTTGTCCAAAATATCTTGTTATAAAAACGACCATTTCATGGGAAAGCGCCATGTAAGTTCCGTGCTATAACATCTGAAGTGTTTAACCCGGGAGTTTCCTTCCCGCCAAATCCTGACATTGCAATCTGACAGCTTGATGTATGAAAACATGGAACCAGGGACAAAAACGAGCTCGTGATGGCGCATCCTGAAAATCGAAATAACATAATTACCATTGTCAGCTTATGTTCTGACAGGAAACTATTTCCGTCGCTATTGTGGTATTCTTCCCCCTCTGCCATACTTCTATTCACATTCTTATAGCTCACAAATTCAGTGCTAGTAATTCTTTTTACATACCCTAACTGAGGTAGTTTTAGAGAGAGACAGAGCGTAGAACATATTGTTGAAAAATCACACACCAATTCTAAACTCCGTTCAACAGAAAATGCTGTTTTATGGTTTTCTTCTTTTTCTGAATTAATATATATATATATATATATATATATATATATATATATTATATATCGATATAGATATATATATGTATATTATAGCGGACACTTGCTAATTTCTAAAACGTGATTTACTGAATGTGAATGGCTTGTAGACTACGACTATCGATCTCCTGTTGTATTCACAGCTTGTACGCGAACACCCGTATTGGCGAGAGATTCACTTGTTACATGGGTTTAGCTGCTGTGATTTCAGTCGGAAAAAAGATCTTTGGTGTGTAATCGACTACTAACATTTTATAAACTAAGTTTCAATTCCTGCAGTAGGGATTTGTTTCTGCGTTGACTCCGGAATTCTCAGAAATCTGGCAATCAAATAGATAGAATGCGCAAGTGCGCTGGAAGACGAAGAATCCGTGGATAATTGTAGTATTTTTATTACTTCTACAGCAAAACATTTTCTAAACTTCCTACAAAAATGTAAGAAGTGATATTGCAGATCCTCCGTTGAGAATTGAACGATTACGAAGGGTTAATGAGATCTTCGATTACTGCAGTGTTACTGGTGTTAAAATGAAATAACTAAAACGCGACAACAGCGGCGAATTCGGTAAATGTCGAAAAGTTTGTGCCATCTGTTTTTTTACGGAGGATCTTTAACGATTTACCAGTTAACTCATAAGGAAGGATGATCGTATCTTATTTACGGAGACGGTTCTGATTTGGATTTAATATTAGCCGACATGGGAGCTATTTACGACAAAGTGTTGGATATGGGTAAATCTCTTCTACTTAACCATTTTTACTACAAAGGTTGCATTTTGATGTTGTTTTCTTCTTCTATTAGACATATCATTAATATTTATATTTCCATTTAATACTAAGAAGGAAGTACGATTTTAAAGGTGCATCTGAGTGACATATATCGATGAAAGAAAGATTTTTTTTTGAAATGGCGAAAGTTGAGGATTGCAATGCTTGTGTTGCCGTCAACATCTTCCGTAAAATTGGCTGCAAATATATAATCAATACGGCATTTTGATTTAATTTGACATCACTTAATTATCAAAATATCGAGGAACTGTCAATGTGCACCGTTGATGACACGTTATCTGTCGGCGATAACAGGTGACACAAAGGTATAGGAAACTAATGTCTCACGGCCACATCAGATGTACCAGATGACGTGGTTCATCGGTGTACGGACTGTTCTTCTACATAATTAACACAATTTACAGCAATATTCATCTCTTTTACAGTCCAACTATTTAAAGATGTGATATATAAACTATTATCTATCGGAGGTAACTACACAGGGTAAAACATCTCGTCCTTTTAAGCAAGTTGTTCATTCATTCAAACAATTGTACAAAATCAGTCAGTGCGAGGAGAATCAACGTGAAGTTTATTTTTTCTGTAATCTCCCTCCCTCGGTGTGCGTTTGTATGTGTGTGTAAATAAAATATCGACTTTGAAGTAAAATAATATTTGCGATATCAATTTTATAGACTGTGCATTGGGTGTTGTTTATTAGACATAATTGATTTCATCGTTTGTGTTTTCTCCTCTACCAGCTGTTCTATGTAATTCAAATAAGCAAGATAAAAAGATA